>NC_142064.1:239239661-239539661 GCF_059756535.1 Pantherophis guttatus
ACGAATTATAAAAAGACAAATCGAAAAATGTTTACAATATTAAAACTACGCAAATTAAAAATTTAAAGCTATAGAAACTAGGACTAACAGATGAACAGCATGGGATGAGATCTTTGTATCCTGTCAAGCATATCCAAAGATGGGCGCCCCCCCTCAGGTTCCCTCAACAAGTTAGAATGCGATGCGCTAAGGAAAAACCAATTCCATTCTATTGAGGCCCCACATTCAAGTCCAATATCTGTGGGAGAAATGGGTTCTTCCTTGCATTCTATTGACAGCATAATGCAGTGACAGCGAAGGTTTTGGGTTCAGCATCTGAGCCCCAAATTTTCCAGCATCTGGAAAATGCCTAACTTGACTCTGCTGCTGTATCAACCCCCAGCCCAAACAAAAGAGAAATGAGCTTGGTTGTCTTCAGACTCTCTTTAGCACAGAAAAAGATAACATTACTCAACTGTTTACTTTTAGACAATAGCAATAGCAATAGCACTTAGACTTATATACAGCTTCACAGTGTTTTACAGCCCTCTCTAAGTGGTTTACAGAGTCCGCATATTGCCCCCAACAATCTGAGTCCTCATTTTACCAACCTCGGAAGGATGGAAGGCTGAGTCAACCTTGAACCTGGTGAGATTCGAACTGCCAAACTGCTGGCAGTCAGTAGTCAGCAGAAGTAGCCTGCAGTACTGCACTCTAACCACTATTAGCCATTTCTATAGCAACAAATCTATCACCAAAATCAAAATGTCACCTTTTCTATCACAAGCACAAAATCCAGAAGTGGTTTCCAAATGGAAACCGCACATTTTCTCCTTTTCCTTCCCTTCCCCTTCCCCGAATAATGAGGTTTCTCATTATTTTCATTTTCTTTATATTTTATATTCTGATAAACTAATAAAAATCTATGTGATAAAAAAGAGAAATGGTTCTTTAGCATGACTTCCAGAGGATTCGGAAGCTATATGAGAATCATGCTCATGCCATTTTGGAAGCCTCGGAAAAATGCACAAAAGCACACCCTGATCTCACACAATTTTCAGAGATTCCAGAGACCATACAAAAGTATGGCCCTCTCATGCAATTTTTGGAGAGTCCAGATGCCCCACAAGAGCACCCCATTCTCATGTGGCCTCCACAAACTACAAAAATCTCGCAAGAATAAGGCATGCTTTCAAAAACAGTTGTTGGTGAATTGCTCTTAGACTTCACAACATACAAATTGCCACCATCACAACCTCTTGACGCTGATTATGTTACATTAATTACAGTAAAACAATAATGTTCTAGCTTAGCAATGATGCTTCATGGTCTCTTTCAAGAATCTTCATGGAAGAAAAAATAGAGGTCAAATGGAAAGACCATGAAGATCCATTACTAAAACCTACACTGGCTTCCAGTTTGCTCCAAGGCAAGATCTCAACGTGTTGGGTAGGAACAGCATTTCCTGCAGAAACCTACCTGTCTACTGAAATGAATTTCGGAGGGTATGATGTGCATCTCCCAATCTTTTGAGATCTGTCTAGCTATGACAAAAGAGAGGATGTTTGGCTGCCCCTAGGCTCTAGAATTTCCAAAACGGACCCATTTTATATTTTCAGTAATAGTCTTCCACAAACTGAAGATTTTCTCTTTTTAGAAAGATCATTATTGTACAAACATTTCCTGCTTTTATTGATTGCCATGCTTACTAATTGAAATCAAGCTGCATTAAAGTGTGTACTCCCCTTCATGGTCAGCTCAGTTATGAAGAATTTTTCCTGAAAGACTGATCATCTGAACTTGCAGAGCCACATGGTTACATAGGCACTGCTTTTTTCTGAAAGAAAAAAAGAAGAAGCTATAACATGTGTACAGTTGTGGCTGAGGGAGGAATATTAACAACCAGCTGCTATAAAAAGATGAAATAACTTCCTCTTCTCAGTCCTTTCTCATTGTAAATAGAAAGGCTAGAACCTCATAAATCCAAGTGGTAGGATTTTAAAATTCTTTTTAAAGGGTTTTGTTGTTTTGGTTTGTTTTAATGCTCGCACTGGGTTCTGTATTTGTATTTTAAAGTCCTATTTTGACTGTTACGAGTTGGGAATCAGCTGGAATATAGAGGAAGATCAGAGTAGAAATAGAACAATAGGGTTGGAAGGGTCCTTGGAGGTCTCCTTACCTAACCCTCTGCTCAAGCAGAAACTGGAGCATTCCGGAAAAATGGCTATCCAGTCTCTTCTTGAAAACCTCCAGTGTTGGAGCACCCACAGTTCTGAAGGGCAAGCTGTTCCATTGATGAATCCTTCTTACTGTCAGGAAATTCCTCCTTATTTCTAGATTGTATCAGTGGTTGGTTGCTCCTGGTTCTCGGACCGGTTCGCAAGAACTGGTAGTAAAACTGGCGGGAGGCTCTGCCCATGGCCCCAGATGTTGTCATAGGCGCGCGCGATCCCGTTGCAAACCGGTATTAAAGGTAAATAGAACCCACCCCTGGATTGTATTTCTCTTTGGTAAGTGTCCAACCCTTACTTCTTATCCTGGCCTCAGATGCTTTGGAGAATAGATTAACCTCCTCTTCTCTCTGACAACCCTCAAGAGTGATATAAATATAATAAATATTATATCTAAAGAGTGATATAAATTCTTTCAATAAATAAATATAAATTCGCCACGACTGCAAATAAATATATAATAAAATAAGAAAGAAAAATTAACTAAATAAGAAAAAAGTTGTGCTGATTCAGGACAAGGGCCACTTTTGTCCAGTATTTGGTTCCCCAAATGACCAATCAGATAAGTATAAGGAGATCATTGGCAGGACACCAAGAGCAATTTCTGAAGACATTCCCTAGCTACTGGGATTATATACAGCTTCTGATTCTGGAGATAATGTATAGCCAACATGATTAGTATCCATTAAGAGCTTTCTCCTCTATAAATCTGTCTCGTTCCTTTTATCCCATCCAAGTCATCACAATATCTTGTGGTAGCAACTCTTCCTGGTTAATTATGGGTTTGTGCAAAAGTGCTTCCTTTCATCTGCCCTGAATTATTTGCCATTCGGCCACATTGGATCGCTCAAAAACGTGGAAAAAGAATGGGAAAGGGGGAAAAAAGAGAGGAGGAAATACTTTTTCTTCACTTTTTTTCCCCACAGCAAGTATAATTTTGTATCACTTTATCATGTCACAATTGACTATTTTTCTCCAATTTAGTTCCTTTCATTGCTGTTACCCTTTGTTGTTTGGCTTTTATTTTAATTCACAGTTGCTTCAAACTAATTAATTTATTTTAGATTTTGCATAATGCTTTATTACATTTGTGCACTTAATAGTAGTATTACAAATGGTACTTCACAAATAACAAATGAAGTCCTAAGAAATGTGGCCGTTAGATATTGTAAAAATGCAGAAAGGAAAATAAGTAAGCAAAATTACCAGTAATTTCCTTCAGTAACATATGGGAGGAAAATGTTTTTAAAATACCTATAAATACCTATATTACTATTTTATATAACATATAAAAATATCTATAAAATATTTTCCCATGGAGATCAGAAAATAGAAAGTTCTGAATTTAATATATTAAACAATATTTAATCAACATAAACTAAATCCAAACTGCAATTTTTGCTTGCCTGATATTTTGCAGCAAAATCATTCTTAACCACAATTTTAAGTGAAACATTTTTAAATTTAATATACCGATATCATGACATTATGAGTAAAATACATTATATATGTATCCTTTAATATATCTAAAGGAATAACATGTCTTTAGATCTGTAAAGAAGACTGAAACTTTTTTCTGCAAAAAGTTGTATATTTTTGTTGTGGTTTGTGTGTGTATATGCACACACTTAAAAACTGAGAAGATATTGGTTGATGGAATATTCCTCCCTTTTATATTTCTAAAAAATGGACATTATTGAATACTTGCATAGATTCACATGCCAAACTAGAAACTCATCAACAAATGTTAGAGGCTTTTACTTCCAGTTGGTCGTCTTTTTTGATGCCACCACATAATCATTCTCTCTTCCCATCCATCATAAAGAATTAGGCAAGCAAGAATGCTGGATAAAAATGAAAAGAGAGTATGACTACTATCTGACTCCCTGACATACCTATTGGTACCGATAGAAAGAACTGGGGTAGCTCCAAGCTTCTATTTGTTTGAATAGTCCTTTTTCCCACTGCTTAGCTTAATGCAAACATTCTAAAACATGAAACAGTTTTTAAGTGTGTGCATATACACACACAAACCACAACAAAAATATACAACTTTTTGCAGAAAAAAGTAGCTATAGGCCAGATGAAAACAACAATAGGACAACCACATTTGATATGATGGCATTGTAAGTCCCTGAGTTCCTAATCATCAATATGGCTGTATTGGCACATAGCACGAAATTGAGGCATTTAAAATTCATATAAAAGGATTTTCTCTCCATGCCAGCCATTATGTTTTTAAATTGTTTTCAAAGTCGTCCGACTGTGTTTCATTCTAAACCAGAGTGGAACAAGAGAGTACTATTAAAAAAAAAATAATCTTGTGACTAACAAATATATTATCACATAAGCTGGTGAACCTTTAAAAGACCATAATAATCGTTTGCTGAATCTAAATGGTTACCTCTATGGAAGCTAACCAGCCTGAGTTGACAAATGGAAAAGATATTTTTTGATAAGATGATGTAAAAATTTTGATGTCAGCATTAGACTACAAGGTGTGAAGGGAAGGGAGCTTTAAAAAGTCAGTAGGATCTAGGCTTCTTCAATAATGAATAATGATGCATCAAAGGAAGATGTCAGAGGGCTGAAAGGGCAGATGTGATATTTTAGAGTAATTTAGCACCATGGTAAATAAATTATGAGGAAGATTTGTACAGCCCTGAAAATAAATGAAGTTAGTGGAAAGGGAACTTTGGCTCTGTGACAATGTAACTTCAATATCCAAAGTGTTGTTTGCAAAGTGATGTTGTCTATCTATCTCCTTTGGTTTATAAAATAACATGGGAATAGGATCAAGATTCTGGTATTTTATCCAGACCATGCCTTCCATCCTTGAACCTTTCATTCCATCCTCCTTCAGGGCTCTGAGATGATTTTGGTGTCAGTGACAAAGAAGCTCTGGACTCTGACAGATGAGGCACCATTAGCCCTTTAGCCCTTTATAGTGGCAACCGTTACCTTTACTTTATTGAACAACTATAGTACCAGTAGTGTATTGCTACTGCATGCTTATTCATTCAGGTCCCGATGGCCTTGTGCCTAAACTACTTCAGCCATCTTTGAATGCTCTTTTGCCTTCTTTCCAAGAACAAGCATGGATACTGGGAAGTTTAAAATTGATTGATTTAGTGTATGTTTCTTCTCTTTTCAGGAATGTAGCTGCAACCCCACCATATGAACAAGCATCAGAAAGCACTTTCCCATATCATTTTCAAAGACACACAGTCACAATTTTGGAATTTTCTGGATGCCGCCAGTATCTTGATAATGCTTGCAAGTACGGTTGCCTCCAGGTTTACAGTATGTGGTTGCTCTCAAAAGCTTTCAGTAACCACTGAATTAGAGGACTATAAAGCAGAACAAGTGGACTATAATATACTGGTCAAAAGTTCTTTTAGTGGGATTCTTGTTCTCTGTACCATAAAATGTTGTATTGCAAATTGTCATATTATAGTCTGTTATGCTGATAACTGGCCTACATCTAATAGTATGTCTATAAAGTACTAGACAATGTATGAAAATGGCATTGGCTAAATCCTGAATAATAAGTTGGGGAAGAGCTGAGTGTCTCCAATATGAATTTAAACGGATTGATGGATATATGGAAATGAGCACAGCTACTTATTTGCAAGGGTCTATGCAGCATTTACGATCTATAAGCACTTCAATAGCTAAGAAAAGAAATGTCTCAGCCAATCACTGTTAATTTGTTCGTCAGCCAGGGAGCAACACCTCAATCTGCCCCCTCTGTTTTATGTGCATGTTTGTCTATGTATGTTATGTATGGTGTGTGTGGGTGTTGTGCAGTGGTGGGTTCCACTTACCTTTACTACCGGTTCGCAGTGGGATCGTGCGCTCACCAATCACCAATGATGACATCATGCCAGGTGGGCGGAGCCTCCTGCCTCTATAGAACTAGACAGAATCAGGAGCAACCCACCACTGGCGTGTGTATAAAATTTAGAAACCACCCATCTCACTCACAGAGCAATTCCCTCTGTGATGGAATATAATACAGTGATGAAATCCTGCCAAGCTGTTGTATGCCTAGGCCTCTTTCCCCAGTTGTGCCGTAAAGAAGCCATGTCAGAATTAATAGGATCTGAGAGAAGTGGAACGAGACATCCACTGGAATGCCTACACAAACAGTTTAACCCAACCAAATGAAATGCTACCCTTTCTTTATTTTTTTAAAAATTTTTTTATAATAATGTTTATTAAACAGTTTTTAAAAACAAACAAAAAACAAACAATCAAAAACAGATATTTACATCTTCTTCTTTTCAACATCTTTGCATCAGTAATCCATATTTATACATTTTCTCTTTCTTATCTTAATATCTTATCTTTCTTTAGTGCCTGTGGCTGCTTGAAATGGAATTGCAATGGTGAATTTAACATGATGGTGACCACTAGCCCTTATAGCATGTGATTAGCTAAGGGATCAAGTACCTACTAACTGGAAATGGCATATTTAAAATACAATACAGTTTGTATGGAGTCTTGCCTCAGAATAGTAGGAAACAATGCCCCTGATTTTTAGCAAAAGTGGAGAGCCTGGGCAGCCTTGATGAGGCCTTCCCTAATCCATTAGACCAGAGGTGGGCAACTATGACCCTTTTATGACTTGTGGACTTCAATTCCCAGAATTCCTGAGCTAACATGGCTGGCTCAGGAATTCTGGGAGTTGAAGTCCACAAGTCATAAAAGGGCCATAGTTGCCCACCCCTGCATTACACCAATGTTCCTCAACCTTGGCAAATTTAAGATGCATGGGCTTCAACTCCCAAAATTCCCCAGTTAGCCATGGTTGGCTTGGGAAATCTGAGAATTGAAATCCATGCATCTTAAAATTGTCATGCTTGAGAAACGCTGTGTTAGACCACAAGACTCCATATCTTCTCCAATATTGCAAACTACTCTTAAGGGCCTTGGTAGTACAGTGGTCTAAAGCACCCTGTTATTAAGACCAGCTGCCTGCAATTACTGCAGGTTCGAATCTCACCAGGCTCAAGGTTGACTCAGCCTTCCATCCTTTCTAAGGTAGGTAAATTGAGGACCCAGTTGTGGGGGCAATAAGCTGACTTTGTATAAATATACAAAAAGGATGAAGGCTATTGCTTAGCACATTGTAAGCCACCCTGAGTCTCCGGAGAAGGGCGGCATATAAATCAAATAAAAAAAAAAAAAGTGAAAGGAATTTCAAAGTACCTTTAGATACGGCAATGAGGCATGCTGGTTAAAAAAAAAAAAAATTTCCTGGGTGTACCTAAAACCATTTTTTTAAGATTGCCAGCTCCTCTATAAGCATTTTGTAGTTTTAAAAGCTTATTTGAATGGTTGTATACACCTAAAATAACCACATACTGAAAAAAAAAACTGTAGATAGTTTGTAATACTATAAGCATTAATTTCCCCGGGTTAATTAAAAGATAATGTCATTGAACTTGAAGATTGGAACTTGGTTACAGGCTGTAGCATTAAGATTAATGCAGTAGGAATAAGCAATGGATTTGCAGAAAATTAAAGCAGGGGAAAATAGCTTGTTCCACAAAGCACTAGGTTTGCACACAGTAGTGAGATAAGAAAGATCAGTACATACACCTGCCTGTGTAAAGAGAACAGCCACCTCCAATCTGTACGAAGTGAATGGTTTGGATTTCAACTCCCATATTTCTCAGCTGGCTTAGTTAATATTGATTATGGGAGTTGATATTTAGCAATTAGGAGGATGCTGGAGTGGAAGTATGCTTTAGAACAGGGTGTCAAACTCTTGGCCGGCGGGCCGGATGCATCACATGCTGACCACACCCACCCCTGGTTTAGTGAAGGGAAAAGAAGTTGTGATATGTCACATGATGACATTATCAGTAACAGTAACAGAGTTACTGGAAGGGACCTTGGAGGTCATTTAATCCAACCCCCTGCTCATGCAGGAGACCTGTACTAGGGATTCGAACCGCTGAACTGCTGACCTTTCTGATCAACAAGCTCAGTGTCTTTGCCACTGAGCCACCTAGTCAGGCTCATGTCGTTGTGAGTTTGACACCCCTGCTTTAGAGTATAATTAACAGATCAGTTTCCAATCAGTCAAGCATACAATCCTGTATGTAATTTTGATTGTTCTATGGATGAAAGCTACCAATCTGCAAAAAGAGAGAAGGTTGTTTATGGTTCAAGCCCCTCCATCCCAATTGGTTAGCTGCAGAGGGACTTGGTTTTACAGTTTCATCTCTCTCCTTCCATGTTCCATTACAGGTAGTCCTCAATTTACAACAACAATTGTACCAACAATTGTATAAACAACAATTAACAATTGTTAATTGTTAATTGGGTATTTGTGGGACCGCCTCCTGCCGCCGATAGCCTCCCACTGACCAGTACGCTCCCACAGAGAGGGACTCCTCAGGGTGCCGTCAGCCAGGCAATGTCGGCTGGCGACCCCCAGGGGGAGGGCCTTCTCTGTGGCATCTCCTGCCCTCTGGAACGATCTGCCCCCGGAGATACGAAGGATATCGGATCTCTGGGTCTTTCGCCGTGCCCTAAAAACTTTTCTTTTCCATCAAGCAGAGCTGGCGTGAACCCCCCTTTTTTTTAGTCTTTTAGTTTTTTAGCTTTTAATTTGTCAATGGGTTTTAATTTGAATTGTTTTAAATTTGGGCCAAAGTATGTAATTCTTTTAATAATTTTAAATTTTGTATTGGTATGTGTTTTAGTTTTGGCTGTGCACTGCCCTGAGTCCACTAGGAGAAGGGCGGTATACAAACTGAATAAAATAAATAAACAAAATAAACAAAAGTTAATAAGTAAATGACACGGTTGTTAAGTGAAACTGGCTTTCCTCATTGACCTTGCTTGTAAGAAGCTGGCTGGGAAAGTCTCAAATCTCGACAACATGGCCTGGGACACTGCAACTATCAAACATGCCATTTGCTAAGTGTCTGAATTTTGATGCCATGTCTGTGGGAATGCTGTGATGGTCATAAACACGAGGACCAGTCATAAGTCACTTCTTCAGTGCCACTGTAACTTCGAATGATCACTAAACAAATGGTTTTAAGTTGAGGGTTGTACTGCTTGTACTGGGATAATACTAAATGAATGCCATCCGTAGCTCCTCTGGTTTTGTAGATGACTTGATCATGTTGCTAATCCCAGCTAATCCTTTGCCAGCTTTCTCTTTAAAGGCTGAGCTTTTGATCAGCTCAGTAAAAATGCCAAATTCAGGTGCTGTCACGAATGGGGAGGGTGTGTATGAAGACAAGAATGGGCATTATTGAAGTTTAGGCTTTGGTGGAGAGGAGGCATATGGGTTTCCTTCAGGCACCAAAATATCCTAGTTACTACCGTAAGTGGTCATTTCCATGTCTGGATGGCATGAGGATCTGTAGTCTCACAGAGCTCTTATCCTCATCATTAGCTCATTAGTGGGACCCTCACATTCACCCGGGAACTTGAACAGAACTCCACAAACAGTACATGACCACACACATAGTAGTCTCCTTCCATTATGTGTCTCCCCAGTGTCTTGGATTACAAGTAGTCCTTCACTTACAACAGTTCATTTAGTGTCTGTTTGAAGTTACAATGTCACTGCCAAATGTGATTTATGACTGTTTTGCACATTTATAACCTACCATTTATACTTTTTGGAGTATAAGATGCACTTTTCCGCCCCCCAAAAGTGGGTGAAAATTGTGGTGCATCTTAAACACCGAATGTTGCTGAAGCCCTGCCCATCCGCCAGCCCCCACCCTTCGGCAATTTTTGCCCTCAGCGCATTGCATTTTTGGCCTCTGCACGCCCTGTTTTAGACCCGTTCCAGGCTGTGGGGATCGCGACAGCACATCGCTGCCGATCACTGCCGATCACTGCCTCCACGCATTGCGTTTTTGGCCTCCGCATGCCCCATTTTTGGCTTTCGTGCATCGCATTTTTGGCCGGTTCCAGACCAAAAACGCAACACTCAGAGGCCAAAAATGCAACATGCAGAGGCGGCGAAGGGCTCTGGTGATCCCCGCAGTCTGGAACAGTTGATTGGTGGTATTCTGGGAGGCTGATCCAACTGCGAATCAGCTGTTCGTGCTAAATCAGGCTGCGATAATGTGCTGAAGCTAACCAGGCTGTTTGCTGTTTACTGCAAGGACACTAGCCAGATGTATATCGATGGATGCTGGTAGGCAGAGGCAGATTTTTTTTTTCTTGTTTTCTTCCCCAAAAACTAATGTGCGTTTTATATTCCGGAGTGTCTTGTACTCTGGAAAATATGGTAATTGCATCCTCCTAATTGCAGCATTCCCATAGTCAGGTGATCAAAATTCAGAAGCTTTGCAACTGAGTCATATTTATGACAGTTGTAGTGCCCTGTGATCATGTGATTTTTGCGACAGAAGATCTCAAAAGGTAATCAAAGCCAAATCAACGGAGAAGCCAGATTCACTTAATAGATCTGACTCATATATTATTCGATTGTTGTTTGTATAAGGGGGCGAGAGATAAGTACCTTGATCCATATATTAAACATATGGCCCAGTGGGAGGCCCAAATTAAAAAAAACATACCTCATGTGTGGCCAGAATTTGAAAACGACATTTAATACAGCACAATTTCTGACTAAAATGGTCCGGCTGTGATCGGCATATGTGGGCCTGATTGGCATAGATTGCATATAATTTTATGTCATTTTATTCCATTTTACATATTTATGGATTAAATTATTGTATTTTATTCTATAACTATTGCATTTAATCCTACTCTTAGTTTAAATTGTTTGTATAGGATTTTATTGATAATATGTGTTTGAACCTTGTTCGTTGATATGGCCTATGTTGTTGTTAGTTGCAAAGTCGTGTTCGATTCATCGCGACCCAATGGACAACATTCCTCCAGGCCTTCCTGTCCTCTACCATCCTCTGGAGTCCATTTAAGTGAACACCTACTGCTTCAGTGACTCCATCCAGCCACCTCATTCTCTGTCGTCCCTTTCTTCTTTTGCCCTCAATCTTTCCCAGCATTAGGTTCTTCTCCAGTGAATCCATCCTTCTCAAAATATTTGAGTTTCATCTTCAGGATATGGCCTTCTAAAGAGCAGTCAGGGTTGATCTCCTCTAGGACCATAGTTCAAAGGGCTCAATTCTTTGGCACTCAGCCTTTCTTATGGTCCAACTTTCACAGCCATACATTGCAACTGAGAAAATCATAGCCTTGACTATACGCACTTTTGTTGGCAGGGTGATATCTCTGCTTTTTAGTATGCTGTCTAAATTTGCCATAGCTTTCCTCCTCAGGAGCAAGCATCTTTTAATTTCTTG
Source organism: Pantherophis guttatus (assembly GCF_059756535.1). NCBI lineage: Eukaryota > Metazoa > Chordata > Lepidosauria > Squamata > Colubridae > Pantherophis > Pantherophis guttatus. The sequence continues at coordinate 239,251,186 of NC_142064.1, forward strand.
GCTGCAGTCTCCATCTGCGGTGATCTTGAAGCCCAGGAAAATAAAATCTGTCACTACCTCAATTTCTTCCCCATCTATTTGCCAGGAGATATAGGCCTATAGGCTAATCAACAAATAAAGAGAAAATCAAAGCAAAATCAACGGAGAAGCCAGATTCACTTTGCAACCATGTCACTAACTTAACAACTTTAGCGATTTGCTTAAAAATGGTGACAAGGAAGATGTCAAAATGGAGCAAAAGCACACTTATCTGTTTTGCTTAGTGACAGAAATTTTGGGCTCAACTGTGGTTGTAAGTCGAGGACTACCTGTACAATTTCCAAAATTGCCTTTTGGATACACTCGATTTGGAATTTTGAGATTGGAATTTAACACATCTAGAGGACATGCAGGTGGGCATGGTTAATTAAATTTTACTGCCAACTCTGAGGTGTCTTTTAAAAAATAGGATCAGACATCACCAGCAGCAGTGGCTAATCTAACACTAGCTGCTGCACTCCAATCCAAATACTTTTAGGCAATCTGTTGCTAAAAAGAAGCAATGCTAAGAAACACTGATAACACCTTCTGTCAGAAGAGCAATACCATTTACTAATTAAACTTATTTCATATCAACCATTATGGCCAGAAAATAGCAAAGCAATATTTTAAAATTAAACTTACATATGGAAGATCTAAAAATTAATTTCTCCGCCAGATGGAACTAACAATTCTAGATGACACAGATAAAGTGTCTTATAAGAGCAGATCTTGGTTGCTTTCGTGCCTGAATTGGGACTTCTTAAAAGGGCTGCCCAATGTAATCACAACCATATCCATGCTCACTAATAAATCCGTTGCACATTTACTAACTGCTACCGTGTATCTCTGAAACCAGATAAAAGCGAATCACAGGCCAAGTATCTCTAAGAAAACTTGCACAGAGGAGGACAATAGTCAATAAATAGAAAAGTTGAAATGTAGAACTAAGAAGTGACTAAGATGTGACCATTAGAAGGTCAGGTGACCATGATTCCGGAATCTCCAAGTACACTGCAAATGGGTGCCAACCAGGGGTGAAATGCTACAGGTTCGCCCTGGTTCAGGAGAACTGGTAGCAGCGGCGGCACGTGGTTCGGTGAACCAATAGTGGCGGAAGCGCGAGGCTCTGCACACCCGGAAGGCTTTGCGCATGTGCAGAGGTTCTACAATTGGACCTGATGCGCACACACTTCCGAACCGGTAGGGAAAGTAAGTAGATTTCACCCCTGGTGCCAATGTATCTGCATATACTTTCTTGTTCTTTGCCAAATCTTTAATCCCACCTACCACTGGAGGAAAAAAATGAAATGGAGTTGGCTTACTACAGCATTATCTTTGTTTGTTTCCAAGGCTATCTCTGGAACCAAATTCTCTTATTTGGTATTTTTAGAAAATAATAACTGCAGAGAGCAGCAGTCTAGTAGTTTGAATGGAGGGATGTTTACCCATTCATAAAATGTAAATTGGGTATGTTGTTGCATAGAACATTGGAAAGGCAGGGCCTTTGATGGATAGTGAGCAGCATCCTCACTGGTTATTCTTTGGTAAATGAGTATATTGTGATTCATGTTGCAGCTGTTTTGTGAATGAGCAATAAGGTTTCACAATGACTGATATTTTTTGACAGCATCCATTCTTAAATTTTCAGATATACTGAGCAAAAGAGATTGTGGGGTGATTGGGTTCTCAGGCACTGTACTCAGTGACAATAGAATGGAATGGAATGGAATGGAATGGAATGGAATAGAATAGAATAGAATAGAATAGAATAGAATAGAATAGAATAGAATAGAATAGAATAGAATAGAACAGAGAGTTGGAAGGGACCTTAGAGGTCTTTTAGTCCAATCCCCTGCTTAGGCAGGAAACCCTATACCATTTCAGACGAATGGTTATCCAACATCTTCTTAAAAACTTCCACTGTTGATGCATTCAAAACATCGGGAGGCAAGTTATTCCTCTGATTAATTGTTCTAACTGTCAGGAAACTTCTCCTTAGTTCTAGGTTGCTTCTTGGTTAGTTTCCATTCATTCCTTCTTGTCCTGCACCCACCAAAAATATGAACCAGTTGCCAAGTGTCCAAATTTTGATCACACGACCATGGGGATGCTGTAATGGTTGTGAATGTGAAAAATGGTCATAAGTCACTTTTTTTCAATGTCATTGTAACTTTGAATGGTCACTAAATAAATGGTTGTAAGATGAGGACTACCTGTACTAATTTAAGAACCATATACATGGACAGTAATGGATTTTGTCAGTTGCATGTGGGGTTCAAAGTCAGTCTCTGGAATAAATACTGAAATTGTTTCTTCTAATTATATGAGCTAGAAACTTTGTCTGATTAAGCAAAAACAGGAGCAAATGTGATTCTGTTTGCTAGTAACAGTAATGCTTAATAAAGCATTAAAACTAACAAAATTCCCATGAGAATTAGCGTCAGATTGTTTTATTTTTAGTTCTTAACCTAAGAACTCTAGAATTCCCTCATTTTCTAGCTCAGAGAAAATAAATGTCTACCTTGAGTGAGTTCACATGTGCTCATTCTCAAAATATGATTCATGTTATCTTTATTCTCTTTTCTATGTTCCCATATGCAAAATAATGTTTATATATAAAGGCATTTTTGTAGACAATAATCCCTTAAAGGCTATATTAGAAAAACATCAGCTGGCATTAAGGTTTGGACTGTGTGATGAATATTTTAATAGTTAAACATCTTGTGAGGGAGAAGAGGCGGGGTTAATGTAGAAAATAAATCTCACTGTGGCTTTTAATGTGCAAAAATGGACGGTGGTGGTTTTAAAAAGTTTCTACAAGGGCTTAGAACTGTACTTAGTCTCCTTACATCTGTAGCCAGTGATGTTTTATTGTTAGTTTCAAGTAATGTGCAAACTTTTTTTTAGTTTCAATGAACTCTAAACTAAGATATATAGTTCAGGCATTTTCAGAAAATGACGCTGGCCAGTTGAATTAAGTTAATTCTAGTCCTGTCAATTTCAACAGAAAATTTGAAACACACTGAAATAAAATTAATGTAAAACTCAGCAGATTCAGCTTTCTCTCTGAGAAAACTGACATTGCTCTGATGTTTGTGTAAAGAGCAGGTACAGGGGCCACAAGACAGGAAAGAGGCAAAGATGTATCTATAAAAGAGAATATGTGAAGCTCATAGTTGAATTGTTTGCTTGCAGACATTTCATTAACTGACTAGGTAGCACTGATGATGTTACTTAGTTGGGTAATGAAACATCTGTAAGAAAACAACCAAGCTCAGAGAGCACTAAGGACCTCAAATATTATCTTTTTATTATTGAACTGCGGTGCCATAAGTCTTCTGTAGGATGTTGAAGCATATAACTTCCTGGGAACAGCTTTGTTTGTTTCTTCAGCTATTCCTCTGGATAAAAGGATATTGATATTGCCTTGATTTTTATTATCTGACCTATAAGCTTTAGAAATGATTTCATTCAGAAAAATGAAAAAAGGTAGGCAAACCATGCTGAATATGGCTCCTAGAATTCTTTCCAATATATTACCAGTGGTGCCAAACATTTCTGTAAACATGGGCACTGAATACATACAGAAGGCTGCAGATATACTTACTATGGGATGCACAACTGGGAGAAGGCAGCCAATCTTTTCAGGGGTTGCCACAAAGAAGAGGGAGTCAAACTATTCTTCAAAGCACCTGAGGGTAGAACAAGAAGCAATGGGTGGAAACTAATCAGGGAGAGAAGCAACTTACAACTAAGGAGAAATTTCCTGACAGTTACAACAATTAATAAATGGAACAACTTGCCTGCAGAAGTTACCAATTCTCCAACACTGGAAATTTTTAAGAAGATGTTGGATAACCATTTGTCTGAAGTGGTGTAGGGTTTCCTGCCTAGGCAGGGGGTTGGACTAGAAGACCTCCAAGGTCCCTTCCAACTCTGTTATTCTATTTCTATTTCTATTTCAATCTGAATGCGCTGGGTTTTTCCCTCCCTCCCTTCCATGGTTCCCAGCTGGATTGGGACCATTTTCAAAGTTGATCTTTCTTTTCTGTAGGTTCACTTCCATATCAATTTTGGTCTCATTCTGATCAGATTATGAAGAGTTATTGTATTGATGAACAGAACATTCAACCTCCTCACATATTTTCTTTTCTATACATTATTGGGTTGCAAAGAATAAATGATTCTTCAGAAAATAAAAAAAGGGAGAAATAACCCTCCCATGAACACCCCTGCTGATCCAGCAGGGCCCTGCTTATGTTCTTATCTTCTTAATCCATTTTTGCAATAATTCTTGCAATGTGTTTTGTTAATTACTGTGAAATTGCCAGCTGCATTTGGTAAGTTTAAATGCAGGCTTTTAAACCTACGATTTGACAGAGAGGACTGAGGACTTTTTCGTTCCCAAACTTTCTATTCTTCAAGCTGAAAAAGAGGGATAAGAATTAAAAACCTAGTTGTTTTGATTATGACGCCCACATTCATTCTTACACATAAAATTGATTTTAAAAATGAAAAACATTTGCGCATTGCTCTTCATGTGGAGAATCTGAAATCTACCCAGATAATGCACATTTTAAAATAACTCTTTCCTTAGTGATGCTTCATACAGACTGAATATCATATACTCAGGTAACTTTCCTAGATGTGGGTTTTCATCAGACATTTGAAGAAAATTAAGCATTGTGGAGGATATTCAGATTTTAAAAATCATTTGCTGATTTCTTATCTTTCCTACATGGAGCTCTGTTGGATACACAGATCATTCTATTTTATCTTTAATGAAACCTGTAAAACAGACTAAACTAAAGGTCAAAGCCTCTTAATCAGCTTCATGGCTGAATAAGGGTTTGATTTTCATGATCTCCCTGGCTCTTTTAGCATCACATCCGGATGTCTGACCTACTTAGTTCCCAATATTTACTGTTACTGATCATATTGCTTTAAGCATACAGGAGATGAAGTAGAAAACATCTTCACTTGTCCACTTTGGAGATATTGATCATCTGGTATGTGTATAATAATAATAATAATAATAATAATAATAATAATAATTATTATTATTATTATTATTATTATTATTATTATTATTATTTTATTTATATACCGCCTATTCTCCCTAAGGACTCAGGGCGGTGTACACCCAAAATTAAAATACAAATATACAAATATACAATATCTAGTTAAAATTAATTAAAATCATTAAATAGTTTTGGCCAAATTTTAAAACCCAAAATTAAAACCCAATTTAAAATCAATCAATTTGATAGCCCCGCCTGTCGGAACAGTAGGGTCTTGAGGGCGCAGCGAAAAACCCGGAGGTCAGAAATGTTACGAATATCCGGGGGCAATTCATTCCAGAGGGCAGGAGCTCCCACAGAGAAGGCTCTCCTCCTGGGTGTCGCCAGCCGACATAACTTGGCTGACGGCACCCTGAGGAGTCCCTCTCTGTGGGAGCAAACTGGTCGGTGGGAGGCTATTGGTGGCAGAAGGCAGTCCCGTAAATACCCTGGTCCTATGCCATGGAGCGCTTTAAAGGTGGTGACTAACACCTTGAATTGCACTCGGAAGACCACTGGGAGCTAGTGCAGCTCGCGCAGGAGAGGTGCTACATGGGCATAACGAGGTGCGCCCATAACCACCCGCGCGGCCGCATTCTGGACCAGTTGGAGCCTCCGAGTGCTCTTCAAGGGGATCCCCATGTAGAGAGCGTTACAATAGTCCAGACGGGAGGTGACGAGGGCGTGAGTGACCGTGTGCAAGGCGTCCCGGTCCAGAAAGGGACACAACTGGCGGATCAGGCAAACCTGATAAAAAGCCCCCCTGGCTACGGCCATCATATGCTCTTCTAAAGACAGCCGTGAGTCCAGGAGGACACCCAAATTGCGAGCCCTCTCTGTGGGGGCAGAGATTCACCCCCAATAGTCAGCGATGGCACCAGCTGACTATACCGGGACGCCGGGAGCCACAGCCACTCAGTCTTGGAAGGGTTGAGCTTGAGCCTATTTTTCCCCATCCAGATCCGCACGGCCTCCAGGCAGCGGGACATCACATCAAGGGCATCATTGGGGTGGTTTGGGGTGGAGATGTACAGCTGGGTGTCATCAGCGTACTGGTGGACTCTCACCCCAAAACCACAGATGATCTCACCCAGCGGCTTCACATAAATGTTGAACAGAAGGGGTGAGAGGACCGACCCCTGCGGCACTCCCCAAGCGAGGCGCCTCGAGGTCGACCTCTGCCCCCCTGCCAACACAAACTGCGAGCAGTCAGAGAGGTAGGAGGAAAACCACCGTAACACGGTGCCTCCAATTCCTAACCCCCGAATCAGTAACTCCAATGATCAGCTGGGAGCGAATTGGTTCAGTCCGACAATCAGGTTGGCCCGCCCACCTGCCCCTGCACTTTACTTACCTTTATCTTCTCAGCTGATAGGCGCAGCAGAGCTGATTGCCATGCCTCAGCTGTGTTACTCTTAAGTGGTAACACAGAAGGTTAGTATATGTAAAACTGTGCACGCACGCGCAAAGTGCGCGATTACCGAACCAGTTGTCAAACCGGCAGCATCCCACCACTGCATAACACTGATTATATTAATGTCTTAGGGAGCACTGATACAAGAAGCTCTATCTTCATTCTGATGTCTTCATTCAAGTTAGGAAAAGAAATGGTGACCAGCCCACTGGGCTTGAAACTTTCTTGGGGTTATGAATCCTGAGCACCCAGTTTCTATTTTGCTTTAAGGGAGGGGGGAAATCAGTGTTATGCTTTTTGCAGCCAGAACACCTGGCATTCATTGGCTTTTATAAATTAATAATAAGCTGTTCCTTTCCATTAGCTTTACAAAAGAAAACACTGAGCAGTATTTTTGGCTAATCGTTCACCTAGATTTAATGCTGAGGCAGAAGGCCTCCAGGTTTTTGTTACATGCTCAGTAATTGTGAGTATCTAGACCAGCCCTCCCTAGCTGCTAGGAACCTCCATGTGGGTTGGATATATTCTCACAATTCCCTAACTGACGAGGAGAAGGGGATTATTAGAGTTACCCTGAGGTAAAATAGACAGTCAATAAATTTTCTAAATAAATATATAAGTCCAGTCCATCTAATAGGCCTCAAGTTGACAATACCCTAACTGACAAGAGGAAGGGGATTACCGGTAGTCCTCAATTTAGATCACAATGGAGCCCAAAATTTCTGTTGTTAAGTGAAACATTTGTTAAGTGAGTTTTGCTCCATTTTAGAACTTTTCTTGCCACGGTTGTTAAGTCAATCACTACAGTTGGTAAATTAGTAACATGGTTGTTAAATGAAATTGGTTTCTCCGTTGACTTTGCTTGTCAGAAGGTCACAAAAGGAGATCACATGACCCCTGGACACCGAAACCATCATAAATTCTAGTCAGTTGCCAAGCATCTGAATTTTGATCATGTGACCATGAGGATATTACAACGGCTATAAGTGTGAAAAACGGTCTTAACTCACTTTTTTTCAGTGATGTTGTAACTTTGAATGGTCATTAAATGAACTGTTGTCAGTTGAGGACTAACTCTATCAGAGTTACCTAAGGTAAGATAGAAAGTCAATAGATACATACATACATACATACATACATACATACATACATACATACATACATACAGTGGAAGTCCAGTCCCTCTAATAGATCTCAAGTTGGCAATCCCCTAACTGACAAAAGGAAGGGGATTATTAGAGTTACCTTGAGGTAAAATAGACAGCCAATAAATTTTATACATACACACATACATACCGTGTTTCCCCAAAAATAAGACCCTGTCTTATATTTTTTTGAACCCTGAAATAAGCGCTTGGCCTTATTGTCATGTGCTCAAAAGCCCGATTGGGCTTATTATCAGGGGATGTCTTATTTTGGGGCAAACAGGGTACATACATAAATGGTGTGGAAGTCCAGTCCATCTAATAGGTCTCAAGCTGGCAAAATTGCCCTAGAGAATTGGATCGTCCTGCAAACAAATGTTAAAGAATAAATACAGGATTAATAGCAAGATAGTGCACTGGGTCAGGGAAGTGGTTGGAAAGGAATGGTAACAAGTTTGAAATATGACTGATGTCACAGAAAAGAACGATTTGATGCTCCTGAGACTTCAAAATCAATAACAGTCAATAAGGAGGAAAAGAGAGAAATATTAAATTATGACAAACTATCTTCTGGAGGCATTTGCCAGTATCCAATTGCAGGCTCCAGCATATTCTTTTTTTTTTTTTTTCCAAAGAAAGCCAAGCAAAAGAAAGACCTGGCTTCCATTAGAGACCATTCGGTTACTCTAAATGGAGTTGCAGTATTTTAGTACATCGGGTAATTGAGAATGGCTTTTGTTCCCTAGCTGGTCTCATTATGCTTCTCCCTTCAGAAAGGAAGATTGGAAATAATCTTACTTAAACCAAGCGGCAAGCGACTTTAATCGCCCAGCACAGAGAGCACCAAAACTACACAGAGGGGAGTTAAAAAAAAAAAAATCTAAAAAAGGTACGAGAATCCTCTAATCTTTGGTTTAGTTGTAATGAAATTGTACAGGATAAAGAAGAAACAGATGGATCCTGATTAATTTTTCACTGAGAAGGGTGGAGGGGGGGGTGTAAAGAGGGTCGGGGTGGGGGAGAGAGAGAGAAGGAAAAAACAAAATAAAACAAAGCTGATCTTGATACCCAGCATCAACAAACAAACATTGACTGAGAACTCCTCATACACGTAAATCAGACACAAAAGTGCTACAACCAAACATCATGATTCATATCTACGTTGTATACATAGCTCATGGGAGAATGACAGTATTTATCCTTCCTATTTAGCCAATTATTAAACAATGCAGATATGACCAATATTGTTTTTGTGTCCTTTCCTCAACATTTTTGAACTATAATAAATGGAATAGAAGCATCTGCATGCAGCTGCCTTTTCTTCTTGCTATGGTTCATTGTTTATTGCAGCTCAAGGTTAACTAAAAAAGAGTAGTTGCCGTTGGTTTCCCATCAGAATAAGAGACTTTGATTGACTAATTTGTTCTTGCATAAATGATGGCAAAATATTGGATATCGGGAGAGGGAATATGGGACACAACACAACCCAGATAATTACAGGTATAGATCAGGTATGTTTTTTCTAGTGTGATTCCTTCCAGATCTCTTAGACTACAACTCCTATTAATGCCGGACAGCATGGCCAAGGAAAAAGCCATTGATAAAGCTTGATGAGACCAAAGGGCATCAGACTGCAAAATGCTAACAGGTTATTTTCTCCATTCAGTGTCTCTACATATATGGGAAAATATGCCATTCACCCCCAAATGATATTGCGTTTTACAGTCTGATTCTTAGACTTGTCTCATTGAATGATTAAACCAATATTAGAGTCTCAGTATGCAACAGCATCACCGGACCTTCCCTGCAACCCTAAGAGCAATTTTGGCTGTTTCAGTCATTGGCTATTTGTTGTTATTTCGACAATGCTTTCATCCCTAGGGTTCTCAATGAGGACATCAGACAAAAAGCAAAGGGAAAAAAAGAAACAACCCTCTCTACACACAGAGAATAATATCAATCAGTAAAATTCATAAAGAGCAGCTAGAATCATTATTAGCTTCACTGGAAATGCTTGGCTGAAGAGGAAGGACTTCATTCCCTTTCCAAAGAGGAGGAATTAGATGTTACTGCAGAAGAAATCTATTCCTTTACTTGGGAGTGGGATGCAGGCCAGCATAGCGAAGAAATGGTGGCCTTTTGAAAACATCTGGCTTTTCGTTTCACAAGCTATGACATCTTCATACAGTACCTAAACGTTCAGATCCTTCTTCTGTTGCATTTTCAACTAGAGTTGTCACTTGAGGCACAAAGGACCAATCTTATGTTATTCTACTTTGGATACACTATGCAAAGACTCAGCTCTCTAGAGAAATCTCCAATGCTGGGAAAGATGGAAGGAAAGAGAAGAAGAGGATGACCAGTTACAAGGTGGGTAGATACCGTAGTTGTGAATGGAAGATCTGAAGGATCAGATTAGGGATTGTTTATCATAGACAAATATCTATTTATGAGGTTGCTAGGAGTTCAAAATGACTTGGTGGCACACCATCAATCAATCAATCAATCAATCAATCAACTAACCAACCAACCAATCAATCACTGTTGCATTTTCCAATGGTCACAGTAGCAGCAGCAACATTGTGCTAATTTTACAAAAACTGAATCTGGTTAGGCCTTCTATTGGGGGATCAAGAGGAAATTCCAGACACGAAAAATGGATTGGCACTCAAAACAGAGACATCCCAGACATTTTCTGCATTGGGCCAAATAAATAAAATGGAAATGTCCATATAGTCACCAGAAGTGGTGCTTTCCTGATTGCTGAATGAATGTAAACGAGATTGAAAAGTTTTTGTCCTGAGTATAATGGCAGAAAACAATTTCAGGGCCAGTGTAACTTTGATCAGTCATTAAAAACAGTCTTTCTGGACTGTTGCCTTCTGGCAGAAGATACAGAATAATTAAAACTCGGACCACATGTTTTCTGAATAGTTTTTATCCCAGAGCTATAATTGCACTCAACAATGAACTAAAGGGCCACCATCAGTGAGCTGTTGGACAGCATTACTTGGTCTGCTGTGTGGATGCTTGGGTGGTTTAGGGGTGGGGAATTTGTGGTGGGTGGGGGTGTGTCTGGAGATTGTCATGTGTGTTGGGCTTGGTCTCTGGATGTTATTTGAATTTCATTGTATGGGTATACTGTATATATACGTACAATGACAATAAACTTCATATATATATATATATATATATATATATATATATATATATATATATATATATAAATGGTTTTAAGTTGAGAACTATGTGTATCCTGAAGAGCTAATGTGTGATAGTAATAATATTTTGAAGAGCCAGGATATAATCCCAAATGGGCTACATGCAGGGGTGAAATGCTACTGGTTCATGCGAACCAGTAGCGGCAGCGGCGCATGGTTCAGAGAACCAGTAGCAGCGGCAGCACAAGGCTCTGCCCACCCGTCTGGATGTCATTACTAACCAGGAAGTAACATGTTTTTGGCCCTCTGTGCATGCGCTGAAGGCTTTGCGAATGCACAGAGGGTCCAAAATCGCATGTGACGCGCGCGCAGGGAGTGAGTACTTCCGAACCGGTAGGGAAGGTAAGTAGATTTCACCCCTGGCTACATGGCTCCTTTATATCTGTTTCTGAGCACTGCAATGGAACATAGTTGTTCTGTTGTGCAGAAGTGCTGTAGTTAAAGAGTGCTAGTAGCAAAAGAGGGCATGATGTACAGAAGAGTTTGTTTTTTGATTATACTCGGTTTACAATGTGTAATTGAATTAGATTTTTTTGAAGTATGTTTTAAGCCTCTTGCATTCAGCCTCTCTGTTCTTAATTAATCAGACCCTGCTAGCTCTTGTAAATTATTATGAGGCTTTCCATTAGTATTCAATTAGGTTACAGGATTTAGGCTTCTAAATAAAATGCCACACAAAGGGAAGAGGATGCTTTTTATTTCCTCCCTTGAACCATGAATTAATGAGCAATTGTTTAATATTTTCCTTTTGCTGACAATCTGTACCATTTTGTGCAGCAAATATAGGAAAGGAAGAAAATTGAAGGACTGTGCTGTAGTCGTTTCCAGAATTATTCATGTAACAGTAACAATATAAATGTCGGGTTTATTAAGCATACAGTACAGTGTATTCCTTTTGAATGGGAGCAACCTCAGTACAATACAACCAAGGGGGCAAAAATAATATTTGTGTAGCTAACATTGATGCCCCATCAGTGACCTTCTGCTTTCTAATTTGAAACAAGAATCCTTTCACAGGCTTTGTAGGTGAACTTTTCTGAGATCTCAGGGTCATTCTATGGATCAATGATGGGTAACCTTTTCGGCACCAAGTGCCGAAACTGGAGTGCGCGCCGGAGCACCGAAACCCAGAAGAGAGCAGCTGGCCGGTGTGCATGAGTGCGGCGGCCAGCTGCTCTTCTGGGTCTGCCACGCAGATGCCTACCAGCCAGCTGGTCTTCATGGAAACTAGCTGGCTCACCGGAACCTGGAAGAGAGCAGCTGGCCAGGACGCATGTGTGTGATGGAACCTGGAAGAGCAGATGGAGATGGCGCGTGCGCCCAGAAAGAGGGCTCTGCATGACACCTGTGGCACGCATGCCATAGGTTCGCCATCACGGCTATAGATCATTTGATGGCCTTCAGACATCATCGAATGCTGGAAGATATCATAGAGTGGTGATGGCGAACCTTTTTGGCCCTGAGTGCTGAAACCAGAACGTGTGTGTGTGCATGTGCACGTGCGTGCGCTGGAGCTCCAGAAATTTGAAGACCAGCTGGTTTTTGGCATGTGCATGCATGCCAACCAGCTGGTCTTCATGCATGCCGGAGCACTGGAAACTCAAAGACAAGCTGGCTGGTGCCCATGCATGCGCCGGCTACCTTGTCTTCTGGTTTCTGGTATGTGCATACATGCCAGCCATTTGGTCTTTGCGCGTGCCGGAGCACCAGAAACCCAAAGACCAGCTGGTCTTCAGGTTTCTGGGGCTCCGGCATATCCAAAGACTAGGTGGCCAGTGTGCATACATGCAGCAGAAACCAGAAGAGCAGCTGGTGACAGTGTGCGTGCCCACAGAGAGGACCCTGCGTGCCACCTCTGGCATGTGTGCCATAGGTTCGCCACCATGGTCATAGAGTAATGGGGCAGCCAGTTCTCACAGCCCCCAACACTAGCATAGTGAAGGATGGGTTCCTTCTGCTCCAAATGACAGCATAATGGGAAGAGATGGCATTGGCTGAGTGTGAACTGGCAAGGTAAAAATGCACTATGTCACTGAAACGTGATGATGATTCACCACTTCCCCCATTGGAACAACTTTAATCTGTGAGCTACATGTGATTGCAGCTCCTGGTTGTTGAAATCTGCTAGCGAATCACTTGTGATGGAGGTGCAGTTTCCTATCACTTTTGGAAAGGGAGAAAAATACCATGTATTTCCTGAATCCCCAGTCTGTACTCAGCAAATGCTACTATACTATTATTATAATATATATAGTAGTATATATGATATATTGATATATATTTATATAATTTATATTTCGCTGATAAAGAAATAAAGGGAGACTTTATTATCATTATAAATAGCTATTGCACCAGATGGCCAGAGGGTAGGGGGCAGAGGAATGAAACTGAGCACCTTAATCAGAACTAAGAGCTAGAAAGGATGTGTCGGATGCAAAGAAACAGGACCATAGGTTAAGTCGCAGTTAAAAAGGTATATTGCTCAAGCCTATTCACAAGAATCTAGTCAATTAACCTTCAGTACAAAATTACTGTACACTAGATAAGAGTCAATGGAATTCAAGAGGGATTGGACTTAAGACCTTTTGTGGGAATGTAATGATTCTAGGCTGATGACTTGTTTAACTCCAACTCCCCAGCTCTGCCAGCTCTTCTCCTACAGGATATCTGGTTCTAAAATGAGTGAATAATAAGATCTTTGGCATTCAAATAATCCAATTTACCCTAAAAACAAAAATCAGTGGTGATACTTAAAGAAAACTGAATAGAAGGCTCACCCTTAGACAGTCTTTTTAAAGCTGAACTTTATTTATAGAAAAAAACCCAGTCCACTGTTTTCTGCTTTTGAGAGACATTTTCTTTCTATCAGTGTTTAGGTTCTGTAAATAATGTTTATGGAAAAGTCAACAACAAAACATCTTCATTCACTGCTGGGCCCAGACTTAGCCCTCTTGGGAATCTGGAATGTCTTTGTTCTGTTACCGGAGTACCAACAAGTAGGAAGCAATACACAGGTGAGTTCTTATAACAAAGGCATATTTAAAAACAGTGCATCTCAGGATTGGTGATCACATCTGCCTCAGAGAAAGGGCTGGATTTTATGCAGGAATAACCCGAAGGCATGAGACGAAATGACAGTGAAGGAGAAAATAGCAGTCACTGGGCAAACAGTATTTAAGCAGTACTGAGAGAATAGTAAGAGATCGCTAGTAATCGATAGTAATCGAACAGCAGCTTTGGAGGTGAAAGCAAGCCATGCTCAGTTCAAGCCATTCCCTCTGCTTTTGAGAGTTTTGGATAACCTGGGAAAGAGGAGACTGGCACATCAGTGGTGGGATTCAATTTTTTTTACTACTGGTTCTGTGGGCGTGGCTTAGTGGGCGTGGCATGGTGAGCAGGGCATGGCTTGGTGGGTGGGGCTTGGTGGGCAGGGCAGGGGAAGGTTACTGCAAAATCCCCATTTCCTCTCGATCAGCTGGGACTTGAGAGGCAGAGAATAGATGGGGGCAGGGCCAGTCAGAGGTGGTATTTACCGGTTCTCCAAATTACTCAAAATTTCCGCTACCGGTTCTCCAGAACTGGTTAGAACCTGCTGAAACCCACCTTTGTGGCACATGTACCTTAGTTTTGGGAGTCAAGAGTTCAGCAGGACAATGAGGGAAAGGTCATATGCAAATCAAATTTGCAGATGACACCAAGCTGGCAGGAATAGCCAACACTCCAGAAGATAGACTCAAGATACAGAAGGATCTTGACAGACTTGAACATTGGGCGCGATCTAACAAAATGAAATTCAACAGTGAAAAAAGCAAGGTTCTACATTTAGGCAAGAAAAACAAAATGCACAGGTACCGTATATGTGGTACCTTGCTCAATAGTAGTAACTGTGAGAGGGATCTTGGAGGCCTAGTGGACAACCATTTAGATATGAGCCAGCAGTGTGCAGCAGCTGCCAAAAAAGCCAACACAGTTCTGGGCTGCATAAACAGAGGAATAGAATCAAGATCATGTGAAGTGTTAATACCACTTTATAATGCCTTGGTAAGGCCACACTTGGAATATTGCATTCAATTTTGGTCGCCACGATGTAAAAAAGATGTTGAGACTCTAGAAAGAGTGCAGAGAAGAGCAACAAAGATGATTAGGGGACTGGAGGCTAAAACATATGAAGAACAGTCGCAGGAACTGGGTATGTGTAGTTTGATGAAGAGAAGGACTAGGGGAGACATGATAGCAGTATTCCAGTATCTCAGGGGTTGCCACAAAGAAGAGGGAGTCAAACTATTCTCCAAAGCACCTGAGGGTAGAACAAGAAGCAATGGGTGGAAACTAATCAAGGAGAGAAGCAATTTAGAACTAAGGAGAAATTTCCTGATAGTTAGAACAATTAATAAGTGGAACAACTTGCCTGCAGAAGTTGTGAATGCCCCAACACTGAAAATTTTTAAGAAGCTGTTGGATAACCATATGTCTGAAGTGGTGTAGGGTTTCCTGCCTGGACAGGGGGTTGGACTAGAAGACCTCCAAGGTCCCTTCCAACTCTGTTATTCTATTTTATTCTAAAGGAAAAGGAGATCTGAACAGCCAGGCTGATCTGGAGTAGCTAATCAGGAGAAATTGGCTGACTCCTACAATTGGTTACAATCACCAATTCAGGGCAGCTTGTGCTTCTCAGGTTTAAGGAGGCATCATACTAGGAGGGCTGAATTCAGCACTTTCTTGAGGATATGACTACAAATCCAAGTCAGTCGAGGATCTTGAAAGGCCCCTTCCACCTTGTGGTCACATTGATTAGGCCAAGATCCTGTCCATTAAGAAGACTTGGAAAAAATAACTTGCAAAGACCCAGAGTGACTTCAATTCTCAATTAGAGAGGCAGAGAAGAGGTCATGGTAAGGGTTCAGACAGGCTTTTAATGCAATGTGCATTCAGTTGAGGGTAGTTAGGGAATGCAGAATCATCCCTTCACCCAGATGAAATTTACAAGAGGCTCCTAAGTTCTGAGTATCTTACAAATAGGCTATCTTTTTACATCTACTTTCAAGGTGATCAGCTTTGATGTGATTTGTAATCCAATCAACCTTTCAGCAGGTTGTCTTCTTTCTTGTTCTCTCCCTACAATTGCATTTTTATTCTTGCAGAAAGCATTAAATCAGGGCAACAGCTCCATGTCACTGGTGGGAGTGGAAGAGGGGATTCCCCAAACATTCCACCCAGTGGTGGGTTCCTCCCGGTTCAGTCTGGTTCGGCTGAGCTGGTAGCGGTGACAATATGACGTCACCGAACTGGTTCTCTCCCACCCACCCCCGCGTTATTCTTACCTTTTATTTGGTCCCACCCCCAATCTATTGCTGCCTCCTGAGTCCCAACTGATGACTAGAGGGAAAAAAACTGTTTAAACTCTTGCCACGGGGCTTCAAAGGGCCGTCCTACAGCTGATCAGTGTTAAAAGCAAACAAATGAGTCGGGTCGTAAGTGCGAGGACTGGTCGTAAGTGCGAGGACCTTCCAGAAACAACTCTGACCAGCTAGCCATGCCCACCTAGTCACATGACCTCCAAGCCACACCCACAAAATAAGCCACGCCCACATAACCGGTAGTAAAAAAAATTAGAACCCACCCTTGATTCCACCATGTTATGAAGATGTTTCTTTCTGTAAAACCATTATTGGGCTTTTAGAACTGAGAGATTTCCCATCAGATGGGGGAATCCCTTACAACTCTCTTTGAAAAAGACCTACTATCAGGCCTGCCTCCATTCAAAACCTAAGAAAAAACACCTCCGACGCCATTGAAGTAGAGAAGAGGTACTTTTACTGAGTTTGAAATGATAGCAGTGAAAGAAAAGCAAGATCTGAGCCAAAAGGCTCAAAAGTTATATATCAAAAGTGTCAGAGTATGAATATTCATGGACTGGAATAGATCAGCCAATGGGGACTGAATGGAGGCATGGTAACAAGGTCAGCCAATGAATAGGCATGATAACAGGCTCATGGTAACTGGGCTTGTCTGTCTGCTGAACTGAAACTGATTTCTCTACTTGTTACCACGTTGAAAGAACTCTGCTATTGGTATTGTAAAATTTACTTCATCTGTTATTATGTATATAAAGAGAAGTTAGTGAATCCTACTGAATCAGTTATCTGTGTGTGCTTCTGGATTTGATTTTTGCAAGAAACTCTAACAGAAAGTTTCCCCAAGTCCCTCCCCCCCAGGCTGAATGTCCAATCCACGTCCCACATAGTGTCATGTGGGGCACATCTTCGTCCATCTGGAGTTCTAGGATGGTTGGCCTTGACTGGGTGTAAACAACTGGAGAGCAAACCTCCCTTTTAGTTCACATGGGCCTTCATCACACCAGCACACTTCCCAAACACCAATGCCATGCCCCCCCCTCCCTGTTACTATGGCAGGCGATAGCAAGCAAACATCAAAGGGAAAACCCATGCTGGAGATCCGGCTGACACCTACTTCTATCTCTTTTGCAGAGATCAAACTTTTACAGGAAAAGCAGTAAAGGTTGCCTAACCTTGGAGGTGGTGGCGGCAGTGTTGGTGTGCCTTCTTTTTATATTTTAAAAAAGACTCTTGTACATTCCTTTGCTAATATGGGTAGTCCTCGACTTACAACAGTTCATTTAGTGACCATTCAAAGCTACAACGACACTGACAAAAAAATGACTTAGGACCGTTTTTCAGAATTACCACCTTTCCAGCATTCCCATGATCATGTGATCAAAATTCAGATGGGTGGTAACTGGTTCATTCTAATGACCAGTGCAGCATCTTGGGCAGTGGTGGGTTTCAAAATTTTTTACTACCGGTTCTGTAGGTGCGGCTTGGTGAGCGTGGCATGGCTTGGTGGGCGTGGCAGGGGAAGGATACTGTAAAATCTCCATTCTGTCCCCAATCCAGGGGAAGGTTACTGCAAAATCCCCATTTCCTCCCGATCAGCTGTGACTTGGGAGGAAGAGAATAGATGGGGGTGGGGCCAGTCACAATTTTTACTACCGGTTCTCCGAACTACTCAAAATTTCCACTACTGATTCTCCAGAACTGGTCAGAACCTGTTGAAACCCACCTCTGGTCCTGGTGTCATGTGATCCTCTTTTGTGACTTTCTGACAGACAAAGTCAATGGGGAAGCCAGATTCACTTAACAACCAGATTATTAATTTATCAACTGCAGTGATTCACTCAACAACTGTGGCAAGAAATGTCGTAAAATGGGGCAAAACTCATTTTAAAAATGTCTCGCTTAACAACATAAATCTTGGGCTCAATTGTGGTCATACGTCGAGGACTACCTGTTATCAGTATGGGAGCTCTCCTCTATTATGCAGCGACTTCTGAAAAATCATCATCTCTGCACAACTGTATGTGGCCCCTTAATCCACGTTGCAAGCTCAGGTGATCCATTTCCAGAAGGAGTTGCAAGATTACCTGGACTACAGCACGAATGCATCTATGAGGCCTTTTTAAAGTTGAGGGACAAAAAGGCCTTCTACCATAATCACCTCCTGCAAAGAAAAGCCATCTGCTCCTTCTCAAAATTCCATTAAGGATTTTGAACAGAATTCTCACCTCTTTATTTTTGTTTGTTCCTGTTAAAATTCATTTGACTTCACAGTGGAGCATATTACAAGGCAGCAAACAGATTGGCATGGTGCTATTTTTGGAATTTTAAATTAGGTTTGGAACTTTTGGACAAAAGCATGTTGAACAGGTTCAGAGTGCCCTATCTTCAGCACTGAATAATCATGGCCCCCACACTCATATGCTTAAAATTAGTAGTAAAGTTAGAGAGGAGGTTTCTCAGAGAGATCTAAGCTCTTTCGCTTTTATTACAAGTGCTGAATAATAATAATAATAATAAAAAACAAATATTCAAACGGGTGTCATAGTCAAGGTTTCCATGACTGCAGCAAACTGAGTAAATCAAACAATTTGTTAGACTTCGTTATCTGACATCCTAATTGCAGCGTGCAAAGACAGAGCACTTGTTATAAGCCTATAAAAAGGTTTTGCTCTAAAATCCCCATTCTCCAACCTGATGTTTCTGAAGCTGTTGTATGTGGACTAGAAATGATGGGAATTGTAGTATCAGATATTTGAAGGGACAGTATGGCTTGTGTTGGATGAAATTAGTTTGCCCATTATGTATTTTAATATTATATAGACAAATGGACCAAGGCTTAAAGACAGGAGGTTAAAGATGCTGAAACAACTGGATATCTTTCAGTTTGGAAAAGACAGGAGCCAGAAGACAAAGGATTGTTTTCCTAAACATTTGAAGGGCTGCAAGATGGAGTATTTGTGTTTTATTTTTAATCCATTCCAGTGTTAACCCTGATTCCAGTTCCAGCCTTGTGAATTTTGATTTGTGACTTTAATGTTTTACTTTTACTATCTACACCAGCACTATAGACACATCCACATGTGCGAGACTCCTGATAACAATTCAACATTCCTGGAACTGAATGATGTAGTGAATGCAAGTAACATTGGAAAAGATGCACTTAAAAATCATTGGGCAGCTGAGTAGATAATATTGACATAGCGTCTGGACCACGGTATTAAGAATGCTGAATTATCTAATCCTGGGCCATTACTCCATGACTCAAGTACCCTGTGGTTTGAATTGTCTGTGACCCCTATTTTAATTTAAAGTACACACGACTGCAAGTGACAGAAGATCAAATATGGACGGAAGTCTGCTGTTTTTAAAGTTTCGGCAGCCAAAGCACACATTTACAGGCAGTTCCAGGGGTGCTGTGTGAGCCAGCAGAACGGTGTAGATCATCAAGGGGTTATCTGAGTAAAACAAGCCTGCAGAATGAAGCAGTGCCCTGTTTCTAATAAGCAGAAGTGAAGCAGACACCCCACTTTGCTTGGTAACAACTGGTCTTGTTCACTGGTGGGATTCAAATAATTTAACAACTGGTTCTCTGCCCTAATGACCAGCTGGGTAGGTGTGGCTCGGTGGTCATGTGACCGTGTGGGTGTGGCCAACTCAATGTCACTCATGTCGATGGGCGCTTTGCCTTAGGTGTTACAATGTAATAAGGGTTAACCAGAGAGGCAGTTTCTGTAAGCAGGGCAATAAAGATTAGGCTAAGAACAACACCAGAATGTTTCCTTCCTGCCTTCCTTACAGGATTAGCCCTGTAAAGTGGGAAAAAACAAAATAAGATTTCTTCCGAACTGCTTAGAAAGTTAACAACCAGTTCTCCCAAATAGGTGTGAACTGGCTGAATCCCACCACTGGTCTTGTTACTGAGCAGCTACTGCTTGTGAGGTGGATAGTTTGAGCCACAGTGGCCCAGTGGTGGAATTCAAATTTTTTTACTACCGGTTCTGTGGGCCTGGCTTGGTGGGCGTGGTGTGGCTTGGTGGGCGTGGCAGGGGAAGGATACTGCAAAATCTCCATTCCCACCTCACTCCAGGGGAAGGATACTGCAAAATCCCCATTCTCTCCCCTCCTGGGGGAAGGATATTGCAAAATCTCCATTCCCACCACGCTCTGGGGCCAGCCAGAGGTGGTATTTGCCGGTTTTCTGAACTACTCAAAATTTCCGCTACCGGTTCTCCAGAACCTGTCAGAACCTGCTGAATAGTACCTGAACCTGCAGTGCTATTCTATTATATTATTTCAAGGTGCACACACCTCCAGGAAAGGAAGGGTCTCAACAAGGTGGATGATTTGCAATCTGAATTTTCTTTTCAGCCAGAACAGTCACAATGGCACCCCAAGTTAGCTATTACTGTTATGGTATGCAAAAAGTCATGTTCCCATGAAGTATTGAAAATTATTTTAGCATTTGGAATTAAGAGAGCATTTCTTTCCAGCCGACCAGCTTAGGAATTGCCACAATTCCATGTCTGGTGCACACCTCTTTGTAGCCTAACAGAACTGATCCATATGCAAAAGTTTGGCAGCAATCTACCGGTAGTAGATCACTTATAACCTCGGTTCCTTCTCTGTTCAGTGACTAAAAGATTAGCTTCATCTCACTCTTTTGGTCTTTTTATGTGTATATGGCAATTTTCATGGAGCCAACATTAGGGCATTTTGGGAACCTGATGGTAATATCTCCAATGTTTCCTGTTTCTGGTCCACAATGCTGCCTAAGCTAATTGTGTGTGAAAACTCCACCCAGAGTTACCATGTGGTAAGGTGGGCGGCCAATAAATTTTAGAAATAAATAAACAGCACTTAGCAATAGCATTTAAGACTTATAGAATAGACTAGAATCTTTTATTGGCCAAGTGTGATTGGACACACAAGGAATTTGTCTTGGTGCATATGCTCTCAGTGTACATAAAAGAAAAGATACACTCATCAAGAATCATAAGGTACAACACTTAATGAGTACAAATAAGCAATCAAAACATATTAGGAAACAGTCAATATAAATCGTAAGGATACAAGCAACAATATACTACTTAATAGTGCTTTACAGCCCTCTCTAAGCGGTTTACAAAGTCAATGTATTGCCACCAACAATCCGGGTCCTCATTTTACTGATCTTGGAAGGATGGAAGGCTGAGTCAATCTTGAGCTTGTCAGGATTGAACTCTCGGCAGTGCACGGAGTTAGCCTGCAATACTGCATTCTAACCACTGTGCCACCTTGGCTCTTACAATAAATACATAAATAAATAAAACTGCTCTTCCGAAATAAATCACTAATGACAAACATGCTTGGAACTGAAATACATGCTGTTTATTAAAACAGACTCTTATTTTCAGAATTATAAAATGCAATTCTTACTATTCATTTCTGTTTAACTAATAAAATCAAACCTGGGATTTTTGCAGATCTACCAAAAGAGTTATTTTTTTTACTAAGATTTATTATTTTGCTCATGCAGATAAACTTGTGTGATCTTGATAACCAACTGGTGTTAGTTCCATTTTTTTTGCAATTGGATTTGGTAATAGAAAACTATTAAAATACAACAAAAAAAAAATCACAAGAGATTACTATACTTAGTAGACTACTACTATACTTAAGACAAAGTGATCAATTGCTTATAGGATTTGTTATAACATGAATGGACTTGTGGGAAACTAATTAGAACAGCTCATGGGGAAACACATTTTTAAATGTGTTATGTAGCTGAGTAACAATCAGGGAAAAATGGATATCAGTGCTTGATTGGAATGTGATCAGGAATGGAAAGATGAGGACATTAATTAGCCTTTGTTGCACATATATAAATTCTATGTGCACAAATGTGGGCCCGATGTTTAAAAGGGTTATAGCACACCAAAATATATGCAATATGTTTAAACATGCTATAAAATAGGTACTCCTAAAACGGAGAATTACTATAGACTAAATCCAGTTCAGCTTTTTTTTTTCATAAGCATGCACAATAATTTACACAATATAGACCACATATGCCACAGGTGGCACACAGAGCCCTCTCTGTGGGCAGAGCCCTCTCTGTGGGCATGCGCCATTGCCCCAGCTCAGCTGTGCTGCGCAAGCGTGCGCGCCTCCCGATGGCCAGCTGGTCTTCGGGTCTCTGCTGTGCATGCGCGGGGGGTGGGGTACATGCGTGGGGGAATGGGGCACATGTGCGGGGATGTGTGCATGTGGGGGGGCATGCACATGCATGTGGGTTGCACATGCATGTACAGAGGTCGCATGTGCATGCACAGGGTGCACATGCGTTGCATTTTGGGTATGTGTGTGTGTGTGTGTGTGTGCGCGCGCGCTTTGGGTGCCAAAAAGGTTTGCCATCACTGGTATAGACATAAGGTATCTGCTACATCTTTTAAGATCTCAAACACATTTGGGCCAGTTTTTGTTTGAGGAATTAAACTCCCCCTCTCAAAAAAGTGTTTCGAAATGTTTTCCCCATTTGCTTTGCGGACACTGTGACTTTCTATGTCTCTAAACCTGCCTAAGATGTAGACTACAAAAGGCTTATTTTTGTTCAAGGAACACAATTTCCCATAAGCATTTGATCCTTCCAGATAGCAATCCCTGAACAAGACAGGTGACTTCATTCTTTCCTGAGCAATGGAATCAGGTCTCTCATTGAGATTCAGCAGTGATCCTCATTTACCAAATATTTTGACTGGTGTATAAACTATTCATAATAAGCGAAGGGATGGAGAAAGGTCTGCTGAATATATAGTAAAAGGAAGGTGATCTTCAACTTACAATCACTCATTTAGTGACTATTTGTAGTTACAATGGCATTGAAAAAACTGACTTATAACCCATCTTCGCAGAATCCCCACATAATCAAAATTCAGCTGCTTGGCAACCAACATGTATTTGCCATAGTTGCAGTGTTCTGGAGTCATGTGATTGCCATTTGTGACTTTCCTAGTCAGTTTCCAACAAGCAAAGTCAAAGGAGGAAACCAGATTCACTTAACAACCATATGATTCCTTTAACAACTGCAGCAGTTCACTTAAGCATGGCAAAAAAAGATCGTAAAATTGGGTGCAACTCACTTAACAATCGCTTTGCATAGCAATGTAAATTCTGGTTCCTAATTGTGGTTGTAAGCAGAGGACTATCGGTATATACATTTTTGCATGCAGGGAAAACTTGAGTGCTTATAAAATAGTAATTCTACAAGAATGAAAGGTGCCAATTTGAGAAGAAAATAAGTGTGGCAAAAGTAGTTATAATCATTCCAGAAAAAAACAGAAAACAAAAACCTTCACTTTCAGGTTGATTCTAGATAATTAGGAAATATGTGGAAGTAGGCTATTCCTTATATAGTTATGAATTCAACATTGGAAATAGACATAATTGTTTTTTTTTTATTAAAGAGTTTTACAGAAAGAAAAAAAACAAAAAAATTTTTTACAAGTATTTCTCCATCCCTCCCTCCCTTCCTCCGCCCCCCCCGAACTTCCCAGAACAAAATACAGGGTATACAATTGACAATCATATGCTAAACTAAGCTAATAAACTAAGGATTCCTATACCCCCCTTCACACTTTAACTCCCCTTTTACTAACTAAGCATCAATACTCTTAATTTTTCTATTCATTCATAAGCTATTTGATACTTTTTAGTCCGATATTTGTTTTGAATATAATCAATCCATCTTCTCCATTCCGATATAAATCTTTCTTGTGAGTGATCTTTCAAATATGCCGAAATCTTCGCCATTTCTGCCAAATTCGCTACTTTTAATGTCCATTCTTCAATAGTAGGCAAATCTTCCTTCTTCCAGTATTGCGCCACCAAAAATCTAGCTGCAGTTATTAAATTTAAAATCAATTTAGTCTCTATAACCATACAATCTGTGATTATACCAGCAAAAACAATTATGGAGTAAACTTTATCTTCTTTTTAAGAGTATTTTGGATAATCCACCATATTTTAATCCAAAATGCTTTAACCTTTTTACAAGTCCACAATATATGATAGTAAGTGGCATCATCACAATCACATCTACAACACTTAGATTGTAAATTCGGATACATACAAGCCAACTTTTTAGGATCTAAATGCCATCTATAAAACATTTTATAAAAATTTTCTCTTAAATTTTGTGCTTGCGTAAATTTTACATTTCTAACTCATATTTTTTCCCAAGTTTCCATCATTATTGGTTCCTGAATATTTTGTGCCCATTTTATCATACTATCCTTAACTTCTGAATCTATTTCTATCAATACATTGTATAATCTTTTTATATGCATTTGACCTTGATCTCTAATTTGTTTTACCAAATTTTCCTCATTCTGCATGATACCAATTCACTGATCTTCTTTCCATCTAGCTTGCAACTGACCATACTGAAACCAAGTTTGAATTATTCTTTCTTCTTTTAATGCGCTTAAAGATTTTAACTGCAATACCTCCCCTTCCATTTTAAGAAGCTCTTTATAAGTAATCACCTCTTGCTTTTGTTCTATACTTATATTCTCTATCGCATGTCTGGGTATCGCCCATATAGGTATCTTATAATTTAACTTATATTGATACTTTTTCCAAACTCGTAACAAGGCATTCCTTAATATATGCCTTTTAAAGGTTTTATCCACCTTTTTATCATATAATAAATAAGCATGCCAGCCATATAATAAATCATATCCTTCAATATTCAATATTCTTTCTTCTGTTGAGTTAATCCAATCACTAATTATTGTTAGGACAGCTGCTTCATAGTATAATCTTAAATTAGGCATTTTAAGACCTCCTCTTTCACGTATATCTTGCATTATTTTTAACTTTATTCTCGGTCTTTTCCCTGCCCAAACAAAATTATTAATACCCTTCTGCCAATTCCTCGGATTTTCATCTTTCTTGAGTATTGGTATCATTTGGAACAAAAATAGAAACCTAGGTAGAACATTCATTTTTACTGCTGCTATTCTTCCTAACAGAGATAATTGTAGTTTCCCCCAATTCTCCATCTCTTTCTGTATTTTTTGCCATAACATTTCATAATTATTTTTATATAATTTTACATTTGAGGCTGTGATATATACCCCTAGATATTTAACCTTTTTTACTATTTCAAATCCTGTTAGTCTTTCTAGTTCTTCTTTTTGCTTTGCCATCATGTTTTTAGTTATTATCTTTGTTTTTTGTTTGTTTATTTTAAATCCAGACATTTGTCCATATTGGCTAATTATATCCATTAAACCTATAGCTTGATTGTACTGGTTGAGTTAAGGTAACAACCAAGTCATCTGCAAATGCTCTTAATCTATAATCATGATGTCTAATTTTAATTCCCTTTATTTTATTTGTCCCTTGTATTTTATTCAATAAAGGTTCCAAAGTTAAAATAAACAATAACGGTGACAAAGGGCATCCGTCTTGTTCCTTTTTCAATTTTAAAAGTTTCTGTTAAAACATCATTAATTATTATTTGTGCTGTTTGTCTCTGATATATTGCTCTAATAGATTGTGTAAAGTATTCTCCAAACTGCATCTTTTCTATTATTTTCAATAAAAATTGTCAATTCAATCGATCAAATGCCTTCTCTGCATCCAGAAAGATAAACGCTGCAGGGACTTGGTTGTTCCTTTCCAGATATTCCAATAAGTTTACAATTTGTCTTACATTACCTTTCATTTGTCTCCCACTTATAAATCCAGATTGGTCATTATGGATCATTTGTTGCATAATTACCATTAACCTATTTGCTAGTATTTTAGCAAAAATCTTATAATCAGTATTTAAAAGCGATATTGGCCTATAATTCTTATATGATCTTGGTCATAGTCACATAATTGTTGACACCTTTGAGGATTATCCTGGCCAAAAATATCATTCCAAAGACACTTCTGGCACAATCGGTTGAATGGAGAAATTAAGAGTGCAAAATAGACGCAGCTAAAACAAATCTTGAGAACTTTCCAAAAGTTCTCAATGGCTGAGTTAACCATCACAAGTGGAAATGAAGAGGATGATCAAAGAGGAACCTGTGGAATTAATCCAGAAGCCTGAGCAAACTCCAGCCATTGCTGCCCTAAAGAAACATACAAGGAAGGATGGAAGATTAAAGTTGTTTCAACTTTTAAGAATGAATAGAAACTACAAGAAAATTTTTATTCTTTTGTGTTCGATGTAGTTGATGAAAACAACTGACAAGCCATCATTTCTCAACCTCAGCAACTTTTATCAAATGTGGATTACAACTCCCAGAATTTCCCAGTCAGCATGCTGACTGAGGAATTCTGGGAGTTGAAGTCCATACATCTTAAAAGTTGTCAGGGTTGAGAAACACTGGATTAGCAAACAAAATATTATGAAGGGTTTTTAGATGACTGCCTTATTTTTTTCCAGACATGTTTTCAATTGCCTTGGCTGTTGAATTGACTGTGATATATTATATTGTTATTGCTTATAGAGGTAATTCTCCAAGAGCAGTTTTAATCTTCGCAACAAAGGAAATACGTAAGCAGTAGGCTCTCAATATTTATTTATTTAATGATTTTCATGGCTACTCATGTCAAAACAATGACTCTGAGCAGCTTACTTCCACTCTTATTCATAGTTTTATAAACTTCTTGATTTGTTCCTTTTTTCCAGCTTCTTGAGCCAAAGACAGGATATAAATTAAAAAATGCAAGATTCAATTAAATCTGAACAGAGGTGTAGTATATCTGTGGTTTTCTGCAACATGTGTAAACTTTTATAAAATATTATTTTCTCTCCCTTTCCACCACTGGATTTAAAAGCTTGTTGCCAAGGCTTCCAGTTACAATTGTATGCAATTACTCTGAGAAAAAACTTTGCTTAGGAATCAGAGCAATTAAGTTGAACCCAGTGAAGAACGGGCTTAGGAGTGACCACTTCTCTAAGGTGGAGAGATTTCTGACAGCAACTAACAACCATTAACAACCGCTAACTAACAGCAACTAGAACTCCTGTGCTGGAGGTTTCCTCACAGCTGAAAGCAAGGATTCCATGGTCTACAGAGCCCTTCCTTCTAAACTGATTATGATCAAAGATATTAGGGTAAATCCTGCAGGAATAAAGCATCACCTGCAGATCATTTAATTAAGTTCTTCCTTGCAATGTATTCTTTTTCTCAGGAAGTGACACGTAGATGTGGTTTGTTCCTTTGGGGTATCAGCATTAAGCACAGAGGTAAGAAATGGGGCTACAATCCTATATATACTATACTATACCTTTCTTAAATAAATGCTCTTGGAAGCCCATGCAACGTCCTATGTTTGAGTAACAACTCAAAAGCTAACACCTTGGTTGAAATCGAGCTTAACTTTGCTTTCATTCAACCCCACACGTGGAGGGAGGAGGGGAAATCACTTAACTGCAGTGATTCACTTAACTGTGCCAAGACAGGTGGCAAAATGGGGCAAAAATCACTTAACAAATGTTTCACTTAACAACAGAAATATCGGACTCCATTGTGGTCGTTAAGTCGAAGATGACCTGTAGTTTTGTTTTGCATCTGGAAGGGTGGCAAAAAGTGGAAGAGACACTTTTGCACCTAGAAGTGATGGGCTGTATGCTAAAATAAAGCCAGGTCATAATACACACTTGAAAGTAAATCAGGAGGCCTGTAATTGGGGAGTGTGTCTAGCAAGAACAAAGAATGCTTATCTACAGGAAATATGCATGTGTAAATCTTGTAACAATTCTGGGTAGTTAGAAAACTGATAAAAGTAACAAGAGTTAGACAAGTTGCAGGACTCATTTAAAAATTAGGAATGGCGAAGGCCTGCAGCCAATAAAATGTGTATTAGATAATTCCTGGGGCATTCATTAGCCAAGGCTTAGGAAAGGGACAGCTAGAGACCAATAGAACAAATTGTAGAATTATTACTAAAATGTTTATTAGATGATATTTCTCGCCTTGTCCCACTTCTCCTTTAGTGAAAAGGTATAAAGCTTACTTAATCCTTTGTTCTTGGCATTTTGGCCAGGAGCCCTTTTTCCTTGGAGTACTCCAATAAAAAGCAAACAGAAAACATGTACCTCGTGTCTGGCATCCATCATTGGCTTCGGCACCAGGCTCAGACCTGGATTAGGGATAACAATCTGGGGGCCCGTTCTGGGATTCCACACCTGGATTCAATTGGAAGACACCAACGACTACCAGAGGAGGGTCCCTGGATGGGTAAGTGGCTGAAAGGTGTGTGAATGCTCTGAATTAGAACTCCTGGTCGGTGACCAAGACTGTGTGTTTCTGCATTGCCAGCCGCCCTCAGAGCTCTTGAGTCTTTTGACAGTGATTGAGTAGGCTGAAAAGCAAGGGGTGATGCGGAGATCCACGTGTCTCACTGATGCATAGAGTGGACTGATTGAATGCAATGAGCCACTGTCTAAATGAACGTCCAGCCTCGGTAAAATCCTTGGTGACTTCTTAACTGAACTCAAAGGCTGAAGCCCTGAAGAAAGCGAGGAGCAGGAACAAGCACTGGTGGAAGAAAAAGAAAGAGGCAAAATATGGAGAAAAGGTAAGGATTGGACAGGAGACGTCTCAGGGGATAAGAGGAATCCACCTGAGATCCGGCTTTGAAATGGGAAACTGGTAGCAAAAAGGCATCCAGTGTGTGTGTGGGGGGGGTGGGGTGGGGGGCACGACAGAGTTGCCAAAAGGGAAGCTGCCCGATGGGTTCTATTTTGCCTCATTTTGAGATACTAGGAGGATTAGATCTAGGGATCAAAGCAGTGGTGAAATCCAAATTTTTTACTACCGGTTCTGTGGGCGTGGCATGGTGGGCATGGTGTGGCTTGGTGGGTGTGGCTGGGGAAGGATACTGCAAAATCTCCATTCCCACCCCACTCCAGGGGAAGGATACTGCAAAATCTCCATTCCCACCCCACTCTGGGGCCAGCCAGAGGTGGTATTTGCTGGTTCTCCAAACTGCTCAAAATTTCCGCTACCGGTTCTCCAGAACCTGCTGGATTTCACCCCTGGATCAAAGACAGCCTTTTCTCATTATTGTATGTCTGTCTGGCCTCAACTTCCCTTGGACACTCCAGGTGATTTCAGGGACCTCATAATATGGGACTTATTGAGCAACTAAAAGCAATATTGCAGAAACTAAAGAGACAGACAGAGATACGATATTTGAATTTATTTGTGAAACTTGTTAATAGTCCATTTCTGTTAGAGGAGTGTGGAGGTAGTGTATATGTGTTTCTATGCTATGTCATTTCCAAGACTTGGGAGAGGAGCTAGACCCTCTAATAACAATAAACAAGAAGGCCTAATATATTATTTTAAAAAATGTTGTGGCAGTAAAAGTTGTCTTTAAAACAAAAAGTGGAGTTCAAACTTGCTCATGAGAGCCCTGGAGAAATGCAAATGATGTGTGAACATAGGTCTCTATACCTCTTATACATCTTGATCTTTAAAATGGGCCAATGATTGCTGGGAGATCTAAAATAGATAGGTGAGAGTTTGGATCTTTAAAAATAAGCTAGAATGAGTTCCAAGCTAGAATGAGAGCACACAGAACACTCCCAGAGCAGACACAGGTAGTAACAATCTAGTGCCTAAAGAGAGATCAAAGGGTGGTAAAGAAATACTGCAGTGTTAACCTAGTAAAAAGATTAGGGCCGTGTTCTCCATTCGGCTGTGTTAGCCCTCTGGAACATGTTCAAATCATGTAGTGAAAGAAAAAAGAAATAAAATAAAAAGGATTTGGAAAAATGGAACTCAATGGCTTGAGAAAGCCCCCTAAAATAACGATTGGTTTGCCTGAAGAAAGTATGAAAGGAAATATTTGTATGTGGATCTTTTTTATGCAAGCAGTTTGAATGAAGGATAAATGTGTAAGTATGCTGATGTGTAAGTGCCCATGTGTGTTGACTCCCTATCTCCAGACTGTGAAAGGGGTTAGTTATTTTGATGAAGGGTAAGCAGAAATAAGAAAGAAATTCAGAAGGCTCACAGAAACGCTATCTTCCTAGCAGATGCCCTTAGGCAGGAGAAGTGGGGAGGAAGGGGGCACAAACTGGAAGAGGTAGCGAGGAGTGGGAGTTCAGGGAATCTGAAGTAGTATGGGCATGGAAGAGGAAAGGTCCCCTTGGGACCAACCAGTGTGCTATATGCAGGAAAGAAGGTTATTGGAAGAGTGGATGCCTGGTGGCTATAGCCATGAAAGCAGAAAAAGAAGAGTGAAGAGACCAGGGGCAGGGAGCTATTGCTCCCTCAACCCCCAAGCCCCTGGTGGAAGTCCAAATTGGGGGTTCTAAACATAAGGTGTTAAAAGATACAGGAGCCAGTAGATCTGTCCCTAACAGACCTACTGCTCCTCGGCCTACCGATGAGATACCTTTTGTTGGGGCTTCAGGAAAGGCTCTAATGTGCCTGAAACAACAAAAGCCCAAATTGCACAGCAGGAGGTTAAAAACTTAGGGTATGGCATCTCTGCAGGAGAGCTGGAAACTTTTAGCCTAAGGAGGGAAGCAATCCATTAAAGCTCCTGTTAAA
Organism: Pantherophis guttatus; assembly: GCF_059756535.1. Classification (NCBI taxonomy): domain Eukaryota; kingdom Metazoa; phylum Chordata; class Lepidosauria; order Squamata; family Colubridae; genus Pantherophis; species Pantherophis guttatus. The sequence continues at coordinate 239,281,953 of NC_142064.1, forward strand.
AGAAAACAATTGGTATTCTTGGGGATGGCTGGTTTTTATAGAATTTGGATTCTTAATTTTTGATTGTGAAGCCCCTTTATGAGGCTGTTAAAGGGGGGATGGGAAAATAGTTGAATGGATTAGATAATGCCAACAAACATTCACACAAATAGAGAGTGAGCTTATGGGAGCACCGGCACTAGGGCTTCCAGACCCCACTACACCTTTTACTCTATTTGTACATGAATGAGAAGGCATTGCAATGAAAGTTCTCACCCAGAAATTAGGCTCATGGCAAAGACCTGTGGCATTGGGATGGCTTGTGAACAGGGGCAGCAACAGCCCTGCTAGTTGAAGAAGCTCAGCAGTTAACACTATTACTTTAGCTCATAGTAAAAGTCCCAAATGGAGGTCAAAATATTATGGAAGTAAAGGATGACTGGGGGCCGTCAAGCCAAGTATTTGACCCTCTTGCTTGGTTCCCCAGCCATACAATTAGAGGTATTCAATCCAGCTACACTCTTGCCCCAGCTGGATTGCATCATGATTGTGTACAGGTGATGAATTTAGTCTATGCCAGTAGCCCCAATCTTTGTAATCAGCCTATTCCAAATGCTGACTATGAATGCTAGTAGCTTTATGGTAGAAGACCAGAGAAAGGCAGGATATGCAGTGGTCACACCATGGGAAGTTGCAGAAGTCAACCCATTACCAGTAAACATTTCTACCCAACAGGTCACTCTAACTAGAGCCTTACAACTGGCTGTGGGACAAACATTACTAACAAATATACCTTTGGAGTCTTGCATGCCAATGGAGCTTTATAGGAGGAGAGAGGATTATTAAATGCAAGAGAATCAACTGTTAAATATAGCCCACAAAGTGTAAAATTATTGGAGGCTGTTTAGCAACCAAAACAAGTAGCAGTCTTTCATGTCAAGGGGCATTCTAAGATACCCCTTTACACAAAAGGAAATTGGGCTGCAGATAGAGCTGCTAAGGAAGCCACCCTACAACACTTAGAATTACCAGCCATCTAATACCTATTTCTCCATACGCACTTCTCCACTCTCTTATACACCCTAGGATAGGACATGGTCCACATCAATTGGAGGCAGGGAGATGAATGATGGGTAGTGGAAGGTAGAGGGCGGACCTATTCTACCAAATACACCTCAGGGGAATCATTTATAACAAATACATGCTAGCACACACTGGGGGGTCAAAAGCACTGGTAGACTTTGTGACATGCTGTGTAGTAGGCAAGAGTCTCTATTCCGCTGCTTCCCAAGCTGTAGCAGCTTGTCTGATCTATGCCAGAAATAATCCAAAAGCAGCCAGGTACCCATCCCTATGAGTCCAACTTAACGGCAACTACCCAGGGGCAATTTCGGAAATAGACTTCACTGAAGCAAGGTTTTAAGTATGTTTTGGGACTAAAATGTAGCTTCACAGAATGGCCTGAGGCTTTTGCTTGCAAGACTAATAAAGAGCATGAAGTAGTAAACGTCCTACTGGAAGAAATTATTCCTAAGGTTTGAGTTGCCAAATAGTATATTGTTTGATTGTGACCCATATTTCAGAGCTAAGGTTTGTGTGAACAGTTAAGCACCACTTGGAAGCTTTACTCAGTCTACCACCTGGCAAGTAGTCCTCTGGCAGAAAAGGTAATGATTTACAAAAACAACAGCTAGCTAAGATGTGCCAGGAGGCTCACTTGTCCTCACCTCAAACTTTGCCACTCACATTGTTAGAGCTTCACATTGCACCTCAAAAGCGAATAGGCTTGAGCCTCTTTGAGGCCCTCCCTAAAGGCAGAGGAGAGGTCCATCCCACTGGTGGGTGAACTGACCTTGTACCAATATGTAAGACAACTCGCTGGTGTTATGAATTTTCTTTCCCGTTATCTGCAGGAAAATCAATACCCTGGACTAGATCATCCAGTATATCCATTTCAGCTTGAAGACTGGGTGCTTGTAAAGACATGGGGACCAACAACCACCTTGGATCAGAAGTAGAAGGGACCGTTTCAAGTCCTTCTGACCACCCATATGGCACTAAAAGTGGAAGGCCTGGCATCTTGCATAGATCACTCCCAGAGTGATGAAATACCCACGATCTGCCATTCCTGATTCTTGGACTACGCAGCCTGTGACTTCCTCAGTAGAAGAACTGGGACTTAAGTTATTGTTCTGGAAGCAAAAGCCTCTGGAACCATAGTCGTGTGAGAGGAAAACTACAATCTCCCACAGGTGTTCTCTCAATTAGAAAATTTCCCCAAAAGGTATTTCTAGCTACCCACACTAGAATTAGGAGAGTTACCCAATTATTACCACTAGATAATTGGTGTGTGTGTGTGAAGGCTAAGATATTAAGACAAATAGACTTAACTGTCAGGATGAGACCATACAATTTGTTATGTAACTGTGCTCCTCCTACCCACCTATATTATACCCACTTTACCTGAAAGAAGGATTAGAAACCATAGGGACATTGAACAATTCAGAAAGTACCTGACCAACCCCTTATTTTGTTCAGTGGGCTCTGGTCCCTCAATAATGCCATGTATCATATACAAGCAGTGGAGCTAGCTAATGAGACTGGGGAATGTTTTTATTGCTGCAGCAAAAAAACAAGAAGCCATTTGGAAAATGACAGTTCAGAATAGGATAGCTCTTGATATCATATTGGCATCCTAAGGAGGGATGTATGCACTACTTGGACAACAATGCTGTGTGCATATTCTGGACATATCGGAGGAATTCCACACCCGAACTAGACACATCACAAAGTTAGCTGCAACACCACCACCTCATGGATGAATGGAAAGGCTGATGGCATTGACTGACAGGATGGTTGCCTGATTTCAACCGGTTAAAAACCTAATAATGACCCTGGCAGGCATAGTCATTGTTCTCTTAATCACCTGTTGTGCATTACAATGCCTTCTGCTATGCCTTTCCACCTGTAAGCAAACTACGGGGTCTCCCAGTACACACGGATATTGATGTTGGGTGAATCTTGGAAATTTAAATCATTTTCAGATTCAAAGGGGGGGGGAGAATGATGGGCTGTATGCTAAAATAAAGCCAACAAGTAAATCAGGAAGCCTGTAATTGGGGAGTGTGTCTAGCAAGAACCAAGAGTGCTTATCTACAGGAAATATGCATGTGTAAAACATGTAACAATTCTGGGTAGTTAGAAAGCTGATAAAAGTAACAAGAGTTAGACAAGTTGCAGGCCTCATCTAAAAATTAGGAATGGTGAAGGCCTGCAGCCAATAAAATGCGTATTAGGTAACTCCTGGGGCATTCATTAGCCAAGGCTTAGGAAGAGGGACAGCTAGAGACCAATAGAACAAATTGTAGAATTTTGACTAAAATGTTCATTAGATGATATTTCTCGCCTTGTCCCACCTTCTCCTTTAGTGAAAAGGTATAAAGCTTACTTAATCCTTTGTTCTTGGCGTTTTGGCCAGGAGCCCTTTTCCCTTGGAGTACTCCAATAAAAAAACAAACAGAAAATCTGCACCTTGTGTCTGGAGTCCATCATTGGCTTCGGCACCAGGCTCAGTCAGACCCCGATTGGGGACAACAGCAGAGTGGCAAAAAGTGGAAGAGACACCCCTGCTTCCCAATTGACAGGCATAGGAGATACTCAACTCCGGGATCTCCAACTAGAGATAACGCACAAATCAACGTTCAGCCTTTCCAACACGGTTCTCCAGCAGGCGGAAGGCAAGACCACGACGGGAAGCGCTCCTTCATGTCTCGGGGAGAAATCAGAATTCCCTCCTTCGGCCTTACCTCAGACTGGGCACGGGGATAGTGACACGCACTGGAGGAGGAGGGTGGTGGGGGAGTAAGAGAAGCAAACGAGCCTTCACTTTGAGGCGGAGAAGCAACGCCAGAGCCTGGGAAAAGAGGCGGGGCAGCTCTTCCCGTCGCCCAATCAGGACCGCCCGACCCGGGGAGCTTTGAAAGAAGCTCAGGGAGCGCTCGTGGGCTTCTTGCCGGCTTTCCAAACGCAGCCGGTGGCCGCTCGGCTCCTGCTACCGTGTTAGTGGTCGCAGATTCCGGGTCGTGGTGGAACTTTTTCTTACTGTTTAGAGACCTATTGCTGTTTCTCTCCTTTTCTCCTTCTGGCTTTCATTCACTTCTTCTTCTTCTTCTTCTTCTTCCGACGACGAAGACCAGACAAACAAGGATCTCTTGCAAGCAAGCCCTCCATTCCCTTCGCCGCTGGGTCGAGCTTTGCTTTTTGTGTTTTTGTTTTTTTTAAATCCTGCTCTTTTTCCCAAGCCGCGAGCGAGCTAAGCCAAGTAGTCCATTTCGGTTCCTCGGCGCCACCGAAGCTTTACCGTTGGTGGGGAGACTAAAAGGCAAGGGCGGCTTTGAATGGGGTCTCGCTGCTGTTTTGCGCCGGCTGCATCCTGAGCATTCCCTCCGAACGCGCTCCAGGTAAGGATCGCGGGCGGGAAAGCCCGCGCGCCGCTTTCTCTTCCTTCTTTCCTGCAAGCGGGGGAAAGTCCTGCAAAACGGGGGGTATGTATAATATCGGTGGCGCCGGTGCAGTCGTTAAGTTGCGTTGCTGGTGTTTCACCTACAGTACTCGCGAGTCGAGAGAGGCTCTGCTTGATTCCGTGGCTGACACTGACCTTCTTTCCATCGGTTCTTTCCGAGGGGGTTGGAAATCCACTGGGGCCAGCAATCGAGCGCTGCTTCCCATTCCGTTCTGGAGGAAGCCCGGTCCAGTCAAAGGGCGGGCGATGCTCCGTTTGCAAGGAAGAGAAGCTGCGGCGAGCGGAGGAAGCGCTAGCGGGCGACAGAGTAGGAGTTTGCAAGCGAGACTTGGGAGCAGAAGCGGTCCTCCTTTTCCCCTTAGGGCAGTGTTTCTCAACCTTGGAAGCTTGAAGATGGGTGGACTTCAACTCCCAGAATCCCCCAGCCAGCAGTGCTGGCTGGGGGATTCTGGGAGTTGAAGTCCACCCATCTTCAAGCTTCCAAGGTTGAGAAACACTGCCTTAGGGACCCGGAGAACTTGAGCCGAGCAACTTGCAGAGCTCGCTGTCTCCGGGAGCGATGGAAGAAGGACCTTCGGGAGCCCGGTGGGTGTCATTTCCCACCACGCTTAGTTTGGAACATAGCCTAAGGCCCCGCTGGATGTTCAGGTTGTCTTCGCTTTACCGCCACAATTGAGCCCAATGTTTCTGTTGTTAAGTGAGACATCGATAAGGGAGTTTAGCCTCCTTTTAAGACCTTTCCTGCCACAGTTGTTAAGGGAATCACTGTTAAGTTGATAAATGAGTCACCAGGTCGTTAAGTGAATCCGGCTTCCCCATTGACTCGGCTCCTCAGAAGTCGCAAAAGGGGAAATCACATGACCTTGGGGCATAGCAACCGTCATAAATACGAACCAGTTGCCAAGGATCTGAATTTTGATGGGGAGGGGGGATGCTGCCAAGGTCATAACTTGGAGCCTGGATAGCTCTGCAGACTAAGCACTGTAATTTAACACCAGCTGTCTGCAATTAAAGTAAATTCGAATCTCGCCAGGCTCAAGGTTGACTCAGCCTTCCATCCTTTCTAAGGTAGGTAAATTGAGGACCCAGTTTGTGGGGGCAATAAGCTGACTTTGTATAAAATATACAAAAGTATGAAGGCTATTGCTTAACGCATTGTAAGCCGCCCTGAGTCTCCGGAGAAGGGCGGCATATAAATCAAATTAAAAAAAAAAAACCTGAATAAAACCGCCATGAGTCCCATTTTTCCCCAGTGCTCTTGTAACTTTAAACGGTCACTAAATGAACTGTTGTAAATCGAGGACTAGCTTTGTGGCGATGCTGACCCCTCTCAAGGTTGCTGGGTTCCTTTCACCTCAAGGCTTTATTTTAACGTAGGGCTGTCTCGATCCCCCTTTCCCCATAAACTTGACTGGGGGAGGTAGCTGCGGTCACTCGTAGTCGAGAGTAGTGGGAAGAGGAAGGCTGGCGGACAGCCCATTGCCGGCGCTTCTCCTCCAGAGGCTTCAGCCTTACGGAGTTCCAGCAAACTTCCCTCCAAGATGGGAGGGAAGAGAGCGGCCTGCAAGACGGGGGTTGTCTGGCGCCGGGAGAAACCCAGGCGCCGGCTTGGAAAGCGGAGGGCCTGAAACGCTGCTCGGCTCGCGGGGACGAGGAGCGAACAGCAAAGCCTCGGCCGCCCGTTGCTCCGGAGCCCAGGAGAGCCTTTGTTTCTCGGCCATGTGATCGGGCTAGCGGTGCCGCCCAGACGCAGCCTGCTCGTCCTCCTCTCTTGGGGTGGTTGCAGCGGGGTTTATCCCGCTTGCTCAGCCAACGGATTCGATTGAAAAGCAGCACCGGAGTAGGTTGGGGGTGGAGAACGAGGAGTCACTGACTGCGCCCTATCCTAGTCACTGCGCTCTATCCTGCATGGGAGCGCAAAAGGTCAGTCCCTCCTCCTGGAGAGGTAGGAGCTTCCTTGCCACCCGTGTCTCCTAGACACACGTTGGTCCTCTTTTACCTGTTGTGGTGAGATTCTTTGGCGTGCAGAGGTGAAGAGTTGGTGTTCATGGCTGGTGGAGCAAGGACCTCCTGCGCCCCCCCCCCCCCGCTTCCATCTCTGTTTCAGCAAGGCTCGCTTTTTGCTTGCTTCCATACGTGCACCCTGAACCTGGTTGGAAGGAGGTATATGCAGAAGGAGCTGCTCTCCCAGGCCGTGAGATAAACCAGGCTGGGTAAATGAGATTTCTGGCGTGGGGTGGGTTGCCCACAGCAAAACAAAGCCTTAGCTTGCTTCATCTATAGATGTTCCCTAATAGGATAAGGAGGATCCTTCCTTTTGTTGGGAGACAAAGGAACTGCTTGGAGAAGTTTTGGTTCATTTATTCCCGGCTGCAAAGGAATAATTAGTTTTCTAAGTTACACAGTAAAGCTTCTGAAGTTTTATATTCCTATCACAACTGGGGAAGGAGTGGCTTTGCTGATGAAATACAGCCATCATGTTTTGTGTTCTTGTGATAACGTATTTGTGGACTTTCCTTACAAGCTGCATCTACTGATTTAGGATGACAGTCTCACCCGACAGAAGAACATTTCTTTCTTCAGGTGCCATTGCACACTGTGTGACATGCATTCATTGAATTCTGTTGGTGTTTCTTCCAAGTAATGTGGTAGATTAAGGAATGTAATGTTAGGAACATAATCTTGAGAAATGCAGACCTCTTAGAGTGCAATTTAATATAAAAATACTTACGAATATACAACCTTTTCTTGATAGCATCTTTGGTTCTGCACTCTAGTATCAACACTTCAGCATTGCAGCATCAACTTCAATATAGTTAATATTTATTGACTTTTTCAGAATGGGTTTGGAATGAACCAGGATAACTACTGGTTAATAATTCCATGCAGTTTTCTAGGCAACATTTTCAGAAGTGGTTTGTCATTGCCTCCTTCTTAGGGCAGAGAGAGAGGGAGGGAGGAGGAGTGAGAGAACTAATCCAAGATTGCCCAGCTGTCTTTGTCTCTAAAGCAGGACTGAACCTTGGAGTTGCCTCAGTTTTTACCCTGGTACCTTGACTTACTGGACCAAAATAACTACCACAAACAGATTTGGCTATAAAAGCATTTCTATCCTTTAAAGCTTCAATTAGTAATTCCTGGAATTTTTAGGTAGTCGCTTGAAGTAAGCACCACAAACACATCCGATTTTAATTCCATATGCTATAAATACTGATATAGAATATACCAGTATATTCTAAGATACGTGCTTAATAATTGCATGCATACCTTTGCACAGACATGTTTCCAAATTGCTTTGACACATTTTTTCCCCCTTAAACAAGTTGCATTTACACAGCTGGCATTCATTTTCTGCATATTTTGAAAGAGATATTTGAAGGAAAGCACCCTAAATTCATTGTTTTTAATTGTAGTGCTCTACTGAGTAATCTGATTTTTCTGTTCCTAGCAAGTAATCTAAATATATTATTTGGCAGAAGTAAACAGCTCTGTCACCTTGCCCACTAAACAATAGCAATATGTCTATTGTGATAACTTAAAACAACAATGATAATGAACTGTGAAGATAGTCTGTTCCAAAGAGACCATCTGGCTGTTTGCAGGCAGTCTGCTACTTCTATGGAAAAATATTAACAACTCACTTTTATCACTTAAATATCCATATCTATATATTTAGAATTTGGAATATTTTCATAACCTGGTTATCTTGTTAAAGGAGATGTCATCTGTTGAAAATGTTGAATCAGGTGTATTTTGATAACGTGTAGTATCTATATATATCTGCTCAGATGCCTCACAAGTGTGAACATAATGCGTTAAGCCATGGCTTCTTCAACTATAACATGGTTTGTTTCTATTTTATCATAATTTATTGAATAAAACATGCTGAACAAGATGAAACAAATTACACAATGATTTAATGTGGTACATAAACCCAGCCACTGAGCTCAATAAGGCTTACTCACATTAAAGGTACATAATATTCACAACCTTGCTATTTATCAGAATCTGATGGAAAAATTTAAAGTTTCCTGCAAGGAAATTCTGGAAAGAGGAAGAAAGAAAGCTTTTGTAACTGTGGACTTTCCTGATGACAACCTAACTCTTTTATGCCGAACTCAATGTTTCAACAGGTTATTGAAGTATGTTAGTATCTTAGTAATACTCTCTCCACATTAACACTTAGAAGAATACTTTTGCTTATGAGCTGCTGAGAGGACGCCTAAGAGATGCTGAAACTTCACTTAATGGAAATCAAGTCTATGCTTACATTATTAATAAGAGGAAGCGGATGTCCTCTGTTGGAAACGTTCTGTGCCATAATCAAAGCAAACTCAAACATGAGGTTTTTTTTTTTAATCCAGTCATTTTTGGCATTACTAGATCTGGGCTGCAGAAATCTTAATTCCACTAGAGATGGCAGCAAGAACAAGGATTTTGCTGCCAATTTCTCATCCAGATTTTTGTATCCCACAGTAGTCCCTAGCCAGTTCAGCTTTGCTCTAAGAACCTAAAGAATTTGTATATGTATGTTTGTGTAACACATATCTAGATGGAAACGATGCCTGTAGATTTCCACAGCAGTTTTTAAGAACCTTCCTTAAAGCTGAAAATTGGGATTGCTTCAGAGATGGTATTCAGCAGGTTCTGACCAGTTCTAGAGAACCGGTAGCGGAAATTTTGAGTAGTTTGGAGAACCGGTAAATACCACCTCTGACTGGCCCTGCCCCCATCTCTCTGCCTTGCGAGTCCTAGCTGATTGGGAGAAAATGGGGATTTTGCAGTAACCTTCCCCTGGAGTGGGGTGGGAATGGATATTTTACAGTATCCTTCCCCCGCCATGCCCACCAAGCCACGCCACATCCACCAAGCCACGCCCACAGAACCGGTAGTAAAAAAATTTGAATCCACCAGTGGATTGCTTCCTGAAGAAAGACATGTTCAATTGCACTGACTGTGTTTAGGTTTTCCCTTACTATTAAAACTCTTAAATGTCTCATTTCTCAACGTGTATGCCTGAATGTTACCATTAATTTTGGAATCCTTGTTCCTTGGAGTTAAGTGTGCAGGAAAGAGAGAGGTGCTGTTCTTGTTATGCTACCCTGAATGTTAAGTGCCAGCCGCAGGAAGGTTTAGTTCATTTGAGTTCGATGCTTCTCGGTGAAGGCCATGTTTAAGTAGCAAAATCTTACTGCCTCTTCTGCTTTGACCTGGATCTGTCTTTTTGCCTCATTGATTTATCATTATTTTACATTTGTTCATTAACTCATTTGGGATATAAATACCTCTAAAGAAAGCAAGTTGATATGATCAAATACAGGTAGTCCTCAACCTACTATGACAACTGAGCCCAAAATTTATGTTGCTAAATGAGAGATTCGTTAAATTGAATTTTGCCCCATTTTTACTTTTAACTTTCCCCGCCACATTTGTTAAGGGAATCACTGCTATTGTTAAATTAGTAACACGGTTCTTAAGTCAATCTGGCTTCCCCATTGATTTTGCTTGTCAGAAGGTCGCAAAAGGCGATCCCGGGATACTGCAAACGTCATAAATGTGAGTCAGTTGCTAAGCATCCGAATGTAAATCACGTGACCATGGGGATGCTGCAACGGTCATAAGTGTGAAAAACGGTGATAAGTCGCTTTTTTGAGTGCTGTTGCAACTTTGAATGGTCATTAAATGAACTGTTGTAAATTGAGGATTTCAACCTGTATTTCACTTTCCTGGCTAGGAAATATGCTGTAAATGTTAATGGTATTTTTGTTATTGTGATTTGTACATTGGCCATCTTTAATACTTTTTTGATTTGATTATCTGCACAGCCCTATTTTTCAGACAATTAAATTGTATCTGTGCTGGTTGATTCTTCTACCTGATGTAAAACTTCATGGGATCCAGCAAGGGCAATGAAGAGCAGCACCACTGATGATGCTTTAGAGCAGCCTGCCTTAAGCCACTGTCCTTCAGGTGTGCTTTTTCCTTGAGAATGGTGGCGCACGTTTTTGTCCACTGGGACTATCAGTAAAAACCTGAGAACAGGTGCTGAGGAAAGGCCAGAACAACTTGGGTGGTGGTTAAGGTGCTGAACTAGAAACTAGGAGACTTGTGAGATCTAGTTTTTCCTTCAATTCAAACTCAGGCCAGGTGATTTGGGCAAGTGTCTTATCAACCCCCCATCCCAGTGGTGGAATTCAAATTTTTTTATTACCGGTTCTGTGGGCGTGGCTTGGTGGGCGTGGGGTGGCTTGGGCATGGCTTGGTGGGCGTGCCAGGGGAAAGATACTGCAAAATCCCCATTCCCTCCCCACTCCTGGGGGAAGGATATTGCAAAACCTCCATTCCCACCCCACTCCAAGGGAAGGATACTGCAAACTCCCCATTCCCTCCCCACTCCTGGGGGAAGGATATTGCAAAATCCCCATTCCCACCCTACTCCAGGGGAAGGATACTGCAAAACCCCATTCCCTCCCCACTCCTGGGGGAAAGATATTGCAAAGTCCCCTTTCCAACCCAACTCCAGCCCAGCCAGAGGTGGTATTTGCCGGTTCTCCGAACTACTCAAAATTTCCGTTACTGGTTCTCCAGAACCTGTCAGTACCTGCTGAATGTCACCCCTGCCCCACCCCCTCAATGGTTATGGGCTAAATAGGAAGTGGTAGCATTATATCCTCTATTGGAGCTGTATAGGTAATAAAAATGGAATACAAATCTAATATACTAATATATATATTATATACTGTATATATGTATATATGTATATATGTATGTATATATATATATATATATATAAATAATATAATATAATATATATCTAATATATATAATACATTTAGAGTTGCCTTATTGGTGAGATGGGCAGCATATGAAATTAACAAAATAAATATTTTGTGACTAAACCAAGCCACTTGTACATAATGCAATACAAGCTGGATTTGGGAATATTGATAGCCTAATCTATTTACCAAGCCACCAGGGCAGAATATAGGAAACAAAATTGTTTCTTTTTTTTCGCTACCATAGGGATAGGGCCTCCAAATGTTTTGGGCATCAGTTTCCATTACCTAGCTAATATGGCCAGTGGTGTGGGATTGTGGAAGCTATAGTTCTAATATTTGCAGAAATGAATAAAACCTACCAGAAATTGAAGTTGCCTACTCCAGTCTATGCATACAAAATATGTGAGGCCATTAGACTTGTTTAATCCAATTAAGGAAAGTATTTTCCTTGGCAGCTTGCATGGATAGGTGCACATTGAAACAAACTCTGTAGAAAAGGGTGGCCAGTGAATTCCTTGATGTAATTTATTTGTACTTGTATATAATTTATTTTCAGTTGGCCAGGAAATGTTCATGAGTTGAATTAATTTAAATTAGAAAATCGTAAATAACTTTTTAGTTATCATGGGAATATTCAAATAAGCAGAATATTAACTTTGCTTGATATGTTATTCCACTTTTAAAAAGCAAGTTAGAAAATGACATTGGCACCTGTTGATTAAGAAACTGCTAGGGAATAAAAGAAACTGTTATAAGCATTCTAAGTTAGTTTTAATTGTTTAAATTGTGTTTAAGGTTCTGTCCTATTTAAATTTGATAATTAGATTTACATGAAGAAAACAATCATGTTGATTACAGAAAATAGGAACTGTAGTTCAACACATCAGCAATTAGGCAAGGTTAAATACTGGAGCAAGGAATCATTGATTTGGAAGAGGCCATTAAAACTACTAAGGACTAAATGTGTGCCTATAAAGATCCGGATTTAAAACATTAAAAGATGGAGAGCATGCCCATTTCCCTTTGTGACTGATACTGCTGTCAGACTCTCTTATTGTCTGGAGATTTGCTCTATATTCCAGAAGAATCTTCCTTCCTGTAGTTTAAATCCATGATTCTGCATCCTGAAGTGTCAATCTTCCTCTGTGTAGCACCTACTCTGAAGTAGGTGCTACACAGAGCACCTACTGTCATTTGCCCTTGATCTTTCTTGTGTCTTCCAGTCATTACTGGACCAATTTCCCAGATCCTTCGGCAGATATCAAGGAAGCTAAAAGTCCACTTAATCTATAGATCACTTCTGAATCCCATCAGTTGTCTTAATAGAAAGTACTAGATAAAAGTAAAGACATTTTTGTCATCCACCTGTAAATGCATGAATGACCTCATTGTTTGGATCTTTTTTTGTTAACTTTTTAAAATTAACTTTTATTTGACAGAAGGTCCAATATTATGATTTCAGAACTGGCTTTTTTTTTATACTGCCTCTAATTGTTAATCTCTATGATGATCAGTTAAGAATGAAAAGTGCAGCTTAGAGACTTGAGAGGGGAGACTAAATATAAGAACTAATAATTGTATTAGTTTTGTTGGAAGAGATATCCATCTGGTTCAGTTCCAAGATGGGAGAAAGACACTGGAAATATGGAGGCTGCTTGGAAAGATGGTTTAATGATGAAGCAGAACCACCAGCAGTTTTGGGTTCTGGGCAGCTGACCACATGGAGTTGAGAGTGAGGGTTTTTTACACCTCCTCTTGGGCTTTGAATTTGAGCTTCCTGTTCCTGTGCAAGAACATGTATTCTATTGGCTGTTGTCAGACTCCTATGGGGCTATGTAGGGGTCATAGCTGGCTCTGAAGGTTGTTTGAGCTAAGTCTGGTTGATGTTTGGAAGGTGATGCAATGTCCTTAGGAGATTATGCAATGTGGGGAGCTTTGTTGTTAGACGGCAGTGGGTTAATCCTGTTATGTCCTGAAGGGTCATTCTTAATCCCATCATCCTGGAGCTGAAGGTCTTTTGTAGATAGGCTGGCTCAGTCTTTCTCAATGGGCACAAAATATCTGCTGGGTGGGAGGGAGATTGAGTCTGCTTTCTGTCTTTTAAGAAAAACATGTTTCTCCACTTCTCCCTTTGGGAAATATAATAATCTGCCTTTTTTAATATTTCCTAAAATATTTCATTCTTCTAGGAGAGGGGTGAGTGCTAACTTTCTACAGTTTGCATCTATGACAAATAGGTACGATAAAGCAATTGGAATTTTGTAAACAGTAGAATGATAACGAATGTGAGAAATACTTTCCCGGTTATTTCAGTAGTTATAGAAGAGCAAGGTTACTTGTCCTGCAAACAATGAGTAGGCTGGATTTCATTTATTGGTAATGTTATAGGTAAATTATAGGTAAGTTATTTTGTATTCCTAATTTCTTCTAGCAGGAGGTAATTTGATCATTAACCTGAGATTTACAGGGCTTTTTAAACAAACAAACCATGTACTCTCTGTGAAGTCAGACCCCAATCTGTACCTTTTCTTCTCCTCCCCTTTCCCCTCTGCTTTCAAAATGTCTGAAGGGGCCCAGTGTGGTTAGCCAAATGGAATGGAGCATATACAGCCAGTCCCTGATTCTAAGGATAAAGTAAGGTTCATTTAAAACTACAGAGAGAAACCAGAAGAATTAACATTAGAAAGAAAAATGGGTCCTATTGGAGATTTATTATCTTGATTTATACGTACATTTCTTATTCCTAATGTCATGCCCATATCATAACAGCTTAAAGCCATATCTGTCTTCCATTTATTTTTTGAGAGAGAACATGACATGTCATATTTCTTACAAAATCTAGACAGCACAAAACTCAAGTCGAGCACAGAATGACACGCTGATCTTTCAGGTCTTCAGAATGATTTACCAGGCATAATTGTAAAGCGGCAAGTAACAATGAAATACAGGTAGTCCTCAACTCACGACCACAATTGAGTTCAATATTTCCATTGCTGAGCAACAGAGTTGTTAAGTGAGGTTGCCCTATTTTATGACCTTTATTGCCATAGTTGTTAAGTGAATCACTGCAGTTGTTAAGTTAGTAACACAGTTGTTAAGTGAATCTGACTTCCCCATTGACTTTGCTTGCCAGAAGGTTCAAAAGGTGATCACATGACCTTGGGATACTGCAACCGTCATAAATACATGCCAGTTGCCAAGAGTTCAAATTTTGATCATGTGATCACGATGATACTTCAACAGTGGTAATATAAAAACTGGTCATAAGTAACTTTTTTCAGTGCTGTTGTAATTTTGGACCGTTACTAAACAAATGGTTGTAGTCATCCAACTTTTATCCCTATTCACTCATCGTTGCAGACAACAATGCAATCCATTAATTCATCAAAGGTTCAAAATTAGCTATCTTATTACTGGTGTTATAGTTCCTCCTTTTTTTCCTGCTATCTTATCCTATTAATCTTTGAACACTATCCTTCAAGTTATCTCTCTGCCTTCTCTCTTCCTTTCCAGCAACAGTGACTTCATAGTTTATTTATTTATGTCCTACCATTATTATGTTTATTAATAACTCAAGGTGACAAATAGTTCCCTCCTTTCTGTTTGTGTTGGGTTCCTCTTTTTTTTTATAAAAATACACTTCTTGGGAGAAAGAAAGACAATAGGACAGCTGAAAAACTCTTTATTTTTCCGTTGCTCAATGTAGTAAATTTTATATTACTCACTTTAACATAAAATGGTTAGAAAATAATTTAAAAATTGGCCATGAGTGGATCATAAAAAGCTGTGGACTGTAAGAGATGTAAAAGTTTTTTAGGCTGAGAACCACAGTTCTTTGAATGATATATAAAAGCTTCAAAGTGCCAGATCAGCAAGTACAAAGAATTGGGCAGACAGCAAAATACTGAATGTGTTTGAATTGAATTTAAATATAATTAAACTAAGAGTTAGTTTACTATTGACTTTCTAAGCACATAATGATTACTCTCTTTTGTCACTTAGTACATGACAAACTTGTGATGTTTTTTGCAGGATTTCTGGGCATGTCATCGAAGACTTTCACGAGCCTACCGGCCTGGGGTTTCAAGTTATATATTCCACTTACAAAAAAATAAGCTTATTTTATTCATCTGACTCTTATCAGTAAAAGTCAGATGGATATGTGCCCAAGAGAACAGGAAAAGAAGGGAAAACTGAAATTAATAATATTTTGGAAAAAAAAAATAGATTACGTAGAATAGATACTTGCAAATGAGGAGAACCTTTGCAAAATGAAATCCATTTTTTCCCTCTTCTTTATTTTGGGCAGAGGGAGCTAATATGCTATAACCAAATCCAATTTCACCAATTTGGATTGGTGTAATCCAAATTTTTTAACTAACGGTTTTGTGGGCGTGGCTTGGTGGGCGTGGTGTGGCATGGTGGGCATGGCTTGGTGGGCATGGCAGGGGAAGGATACTGCAAAATCTCCATTCCCACCCCACTCCAGGGGAAGGATACTGCAAAATCCCCATTCCCACCCCACTCCTGGGGGCAGCTAGAGGTGGTATTTGCCGGTTCTCCAAACTGCTCAAAATTTCCACTACTTGTCAGAACCTGCCGGATTTCACCCCTGGCTATAACCATACAGACATAGAGTAAGCACAGTAGGAGATCACATTTCAATTGGCCTCTCACTGCTGCTACAATGAACATAATATATTAATAACGTGATTGATTTAAGATTTACCTGTTTTAAAAGGATGTGCAGTGGCTGTGAGTGATCCTACCGCTCACCGTAGCGGAACAATGAGAATATCCCAGCAGGGTAAGTTGCTAATACCACACACAGAAATTAATTCTGCTTGCTTCAAGCATTAAATAATTAGAGGCAGTCATCAGACTAACTTCATCAGTGCATCTAAAAAGAAGAAAAATGACAATCGGGTTTTTGTTCCCTTATCTCATCTAACATTCATAGTGATAAAATTCAAATACTCTCTGTGATTTGCTCCAATGAATTTCCACATTTCCAATAGGAAATGTTAGCCTGCCAAGGTTCCAGATTTGGCCTATATCTCCAAGGGTTTACAAACACTTTCTTTCTTGGAACTTGTGTTTTAAAGCTTACTGTCTCTCCAGAACTTAAATTGAGCATGTGTGCACCACATGCACACACATTTTTTTAATGGAAAAAGTGTGTGTGTCTGTGTGTGTGTGTCTATGTGCATCACCTTATCTGCATTCTCACCAGGGGTGAAAGTCAGCAGGTTCTGATAGATTCTGGAGAACCGGTAGAGGAAATTTTGAGTAGTTCGGAAAACCGGCAAATGCCACCTCTGGCTGGCTCTGGCTGGCTGGTGTGGGAATGGAGATTTTGCAATATCCTTCCCCCAGGAGTGGGGAGGGAACGGGGAGTTTGCAGTATCCTTCCCCTGGAGTGGGGTGGGAATGGAGATTTTGCAGTATCCTTCCTCTGCCAAGCCCACCAAGCAACGCCCACCGGTTGTAAAAAAAAATTGGATTTCACCACTGCCCTGACCTTCAGAAGATATGAATAGATGGAGCCGTGGAAAGGAAGGAGTTGTGATCCTTTTTCTCCAACCTCCGTAATCTCAAGAATAACATACATCACACCATACTCATCCATGTATATCTCCTCTATATAAATATATCCCTTTTGTATAGTGACAGACCAGTTAGGTGCACTGTAAGTTCGGTTGAAGTGAGATACAACAATTCTCCAATTATTCCATAAATTTCCATAGCTCAGGTTACACTTGAACCTGTGATCTCACCCTTATTCAATACCCTAACCATTGTACTATTCTTGCTACCCCTGAGCTTGGATGAAATTGATAGTATAAGAATTTATTTGCATTTGTGTTTGGTTTAGCTCTTGAGTTTAACAGCACAATGCTTTGCCAACGCACAGCACAATGCTATGTACTTTTGAATAGTGATTTGAAGGAATCATCTTACAGATTCCACCCCCCCAAATAAAAATCTCACCGTGTTCCAAAATGGAATTTTTCATTGCACAAACAGGTGCGCAGTTTACAGATCTGTTGGTATATCTTCCCATATTTCCGGACTCAACCTGTACGGATTTGGAGAATTCTGCACAAAGAAGTAAACATTTAAGAAAGCTGAGCAGACACAAAAAATATTTAGGAAAGATATCTCAGTTGTAGTCTTTTGACAGCTTCTTTATTCTTGCAGATAATTCTTATAAAATTTGACAAATTACTAAGTGCATGCAATATTGATATATGGATCAGATTTTTATTGATCTGCGCATCAATGAATTATCAAGTAGAATATACTTCCTTGCTTAAGGAAGTATTTTGATCAGAATAAAGAACCGTTTCAATACATTGCTTGATGCTATTCTCTGAAATGTTGCACAAAACCCCCTATCTGAATCAAAACAAAATTTCAGGAAGGAAGCATGATGCTAGAGTGAAAAGTCAACTTCCATGAAGAGAAGCTTTGATTTTTCAGTTATAGAGGCAAATGCATAGATGAGGACGTAGCAGACGAGCAGACTTTACATAGTTTGCAATGTTAGAGAATATAAAAAATGCAAGAAAAGGCAGTAGAACTCTTTAACAAACTTTAGTAGGTCAATATATCTAATTGCTTGGAGTCATTTTGTTTGAGATTGGTTATATTACAGGTAAAAGAACATTTAATTGCACTACATTTTACAGCTTTGTCCTCTCCCACGTTTTATTCAATATCTCCATGAAACCTCTCCATGAGTTCAGAGGGGTGGGGGGGAGACTCATGGGGTGGGTTGTACTTACCTTTACTACTGGTTTGCAATGGGGCTGCATGCGCGCTTCTGCGCATGTGCAGAAGCTTCCTGATGATGTCGGGGTCGGTGGGTGGAACCTCCCACTGATTTTACTACTGGTTCTTGTGAACCGGTCTGAACTGGGGGCAACCCATCACTGATCTCTACCCTAAACTCAGTGAAATATTGTGGTGCAATCCTAATTCAGTGTCTATGGACAGTTAGAGAGAAAGGCAAGTACAGATTCAACCAAGCAGGGTAGAGTTGTTCAAGGACTGTTCCGTTTAAAAATAGTTGTGGAATCTTTTTGTGTGTGGTGTGTGGATATGTGTGTATCTTTCTAGACTTAAGGCTCCTGCTACAGTAAAGGAGCAAGGAAAACATGTGATCGGGACAGGCTTCGCCCAGCTTTCATAGGTATGCTAGTTGCCACCTTTCCTGGAATTAAGATCACTTCATACCTTTTCGTGCTCTTGATTGTGCTATTATAATTTGCTTTACACGGAGCTGAATTCGGTTTTCTGACGTCATGGTTCAGACTCAGAATAATCACAATCTGCACTGGTTATCAATAGGTTTTTGGGTTGTATCTACAGTTACGGTTCTCACCGCTGTCTGGCTTTTGGGAGCTGGATATCTTTACAGATAGATCCTGCCTCTACATTTCATGCAAGCTGAAAGTGCTGATTGACAGCCCCTGGAATTGAGATGTTTGGTGAAAGCAGACATTCTTTCTAGGAGTTGTTGGGGCAAGATAGTACTTTCCCTTTTGGCATGCCTGAATGCCTTCGAGGAGTAGCTGAAACGTACGTTGTTTATTACTTTACTTTACTTTTATTTGATTTATATATCGCCCTACTCCCGAAGGACTCAGGGCGGTGAACAGCCAACAATAAAATACATATATACAAAATTTAAAAAGAAGAAATAAAATCGAATTAAATAGTTTGGCCCAGACAAATTAAAACCCCAATCAATTTAAAACAATTTAAACTTTGAGTATTAAAAATATTAAAAATATTAAAATTATTAAAATTGTTTAAAAAGAGGGAGAAAATTAGGCCAGGCCCGCCTAGTGGAATAAAAAGGTCTTTAGAGCGCAGCGGAAGGTGCGCAGATCCGGGATCCTCCGTATCTCCGGGGGGAGCTCATTCTAGATAGTAGGTGCCCCCATAGAGAAGGCTCTCCTCCTGGGGGCCGCCAGTCGACATTGTTTGGCTGATGGCACCCGGAGGAGCCCCTCTCTATGAGAGCGTACCGGCCGGTGGGAGGCTATTGGTGGTAGTAGGCGGTCCCGCAAGTACCCAGGTCCTGAGCCATGGAGTGTTTTAAAGGTGGTAACCAAAACTTTGAAGCGCACCTGGAAGACCACCGGGAGCCAGTGCAGCTCGCTTTAATGGCACCATCTAATATATTACTATAATCTAATGTATTGCATCTTTTTATTATTATCTTATTGTAGTTTATTGTGCTACTGTAAAGTTATATCATTGTATATTTTGGGTATCACTGATAGTCTGTCATGACTCTGGGATATAAATTTCATTAATATATACATATGAACTGTATATGTATATGTATATATGAATGAAATTGAGAATGTACATATATAAATGTACATATATATGTACATATGTATGAAAATGAAATTCATATATATGTACATACATTTGTACGTACATGTACACAGACATACATATACACATGTATACATATAAAGTTCATATGTATATATGAATACATACACAAACATACACAAGTATTCATATGTATATGAATACATATGTATATGTACGGGTACAGTATATGTATATGTATACATATAGTTATATAAATATATACATATATATAGATTCTCCTTTTGTTTTTTGCTTCTGAGTCAGTTTTTGACTTTTGGTGACTGCCTGCAGTTTTCTTGACAATTTTGTTTAAAAGTAGTTTGCCAGTGCCAGTGCCAGAGTGACTGGCACAAGGTTACCCAGTGGGCATTGTGACTGAGACACGACTAGAACTCATGATCTAGTCTAATCTAGACTAGAGTGGTTAATGCATTAGATTAGAAACTCATGATCTAGTCTAATCTAGACTAGATCATGAGTTTCTAATCTAATGCATTAACCACTCTACAGTTCAATATACAAACAAAATGTATTGTTTACTTAAGCACAATTCATGAGTGTAGATTACATTGGGAACCTATTAAGAGGAATGATCTAATGTGTCCATTTTATTAAGAATTACACTAGGGCATGCAAGTGCCATCCTTTTAATGGAAGAAACAATTAATATGCAGATTTCTGGGCTTGCAACCTGGCCTAATTTTGGGGAAAGTGCCTGAGGTGAAAAAAAGTTAAGTGGGTCCATCTTGTCGTGCCTGCAAGTAGCCCATTTCATTTCTGCACCAGTGATCAAGCCATGGCAGCCATGTTTTCCTTCAATTCCGTAGAGTAGATGGCAATGGCAAGGAGAGAAAATCTTAGTAAATCAGCAGTGGATCCTCTGTATGGGAGATACATTGGAAGCTAGATATTCCTCCAGGGTACGAAGGATGAAATTATCAATAACCAGCTGTCATTTAGCACAGAGGAGGAATTGTGCAAACCAGGGACAGTGGGGAGAAGAGGTATTGAGTTAAAATTCAGAAGTATAGACGTTGTCAATAATCTTTAACTATCAAAAATCAGTCCAATTGTTTGACGTGGCATTGTTCCTAGGGCGCATTAAGGATGCTTTACTAGTCTTGCCTTGTTGAGTGTATGAGAAATCTTCAGCCAGGTTAGAGGCAGTCAAATGGGGAATCTTAACACTGGCTGATGAGCCAGCAGCTGCCAAAAAAGGCAACACAATTCTAGGCTGCATAAACAGAGGGATAGAATGAAAATCACATGAAGTTTTAATACTACTTTATAATGCCTTGGTAAGGCACACTTGGAATACTGCATCGTTTTGGTCACCACAATATAAAAAAGATGTGGAGACTTTACAAAGAGTGCAGAGAAGAGCAGCCAAGAGAGGCTAAAACATATAAAGAGCGGTTGCTGGAACTGGGTATGTCCAGTTTGACTCCTGCGAGTCCCTTGGACTGTAAGACGATCAAACCGGTCAGTCCTAGAGGAGATCAATCCTGACTGCTCTTTAGAAGGCCATATCATGAAGATGAAACTCAAATACTTTGGCCACCTAATGAGAAGGAAGAGCCTAATGCTGGGAAAGATTGAGGGCAAAAGAAGAAGGGACAGAGAATGAGGTGGCTGGATGGAGTCACTGAAGCAGTTGGCATGAGGTTAAGTGGATTCCAGAGGATGGTAGAGGACAGGAAGACCTGGAGGAACGTTGTCCATGGGGTTGTGATGGGTCGGACACAACTTCGCAACTAATAACAACAGTTTGATGAAAAGAAAGACTAGGGGTGACATGATAGCAGTGTTCCAATATCTCAGGATTTGCCACAAAGAAGAGGGAGTCAAGCTATTCTCCAAAGTACCTGAAGGTAGGACAAGAAACAATGGGTAGAAACTAATCAAGGAGAAAACCAACCTAGAACTAAGGAGAAATTTCCTGAGACTTAGAACAATTAAGTATCTGGAACAACTTGCCTCCAGAAGTTGTAAATGGAACTTTTTAATAAGAGATTGGGCAACCATTTGTCTGAAATGGTATAGGGTTTCCTGCCTAAGCAGGGGGTTGGACTAGAAGACCTCCAAGGTCCCTTCCAACTTGTTATTTTGTTGTGTTCTGCAATGCTGTCAACATCTGGAGGATGGAAGCAGGGGTTATCTATATAATTTATCACAAAGAAATTGTGATGTTTAGGATGGCCACCTGTTCCTTACAAAAAGAAATGACGCTTTACATAAAATTTCCATGTATTAATTGATATGTGCAGATGCAAATGTGGGAATAATTGTTAGAATTTAAAGAGATGCAGCAAAGGGGAAGACTCCAAGCAAAGCGCCTGATGTGCTTGCTTAATTTGCTGCTTGCCCAGGTGCTGCCTGTTGGTGAGAATGTTCAAGGTCCTTAATGTTTGAATCTTATGGATAAATTGTCCAACTGGAAATCCCTTCAAAGTCAGATGTTCCTCTGTAAGATACAGTCACTCTAATTTGGTTTGTTTTCATTCAAACTCTGGCACATTTCTTAGAGTCTGTTATTGTACAATATCACAACATACCATAGTATTCCTCTAATCCAGGGGTGTCAAACTAGCAGCCCCTGGGCTGGATGCATCAGGTGAAGGCCATGCCCACCCCAGCTCCACGAAGAGAAAAAAGGTCACGGTACATCACGTGACGGCAACGTGACTCCGTGAGTTTGACACCTGCGCTCTAACCCTTGTGTCATCTGTATCCTGACTTGGCATCCTTGAAAGGGCTGACCTTTGGCCACAGACAAATGGCCTCTATCGTGCCCTGTACTTCGTGACAATTTGTAGCTGTTCCAGGCTGATGTTGTTAATAGTCCTGAACCTGTCATTGCTTTTCTCTTTTTCTGCTTTCCTCAATTTTCATATTCTTGGGTGTCAAACTTGATTTCATTGAGGGCCGCATCAGGGTTGTGTTTGACCTTGGAGGGGGCGGAGGGGGCTTAGCCAGCTTGACATCACTGGTGTCAGAGGTGCCTGTGGTGGCCCGACCACTCTGCCAGAGAAAAGGAGCTTCTGAGCTCTGTTTTTGGCTGCAATGACCGCCTGCTATGAAAATGGAGCTTAGGAGTGGTGCCCGTGGCTCTCCTGAGCTCTGTTTTTGGCTGCAACGCAGTGGTGAAATTCAGCCATGTCTATCCGGATGGCGCAATCTGGTAGCGCCAGTGGTAGGAGCCTCCACTCACCCGCCCAGACATCATCATGTCCCGTTTTTGACCCTCTGCGCATGCATGGAGGAGGCGTGCGCTCACATTTGTGAACCGATAGCGAAGGTAAATAAATACCAATCCTGCTGCAATGGTCTCCTGCAACCGAAAACAGAGCTTGGGAGGGCCACCCGCAGGAGGGCTGCCCGCTGCCCGCTGTTTCCAGGGTGGCCCCACAGGTCAGATCTAATCATATTGTGGGATGGCTCCCAGATCAGGCCCCCGTGCCTTGAGTTTGACACCCCTGTTCTAGCCCATTTTCTAATCATTCATGTATTAGCATCGTCTATCCACACATACCTCTTACTAATGTGTGTTTTGCTTCAGTCCTAATGATGCTCTTCTGAGTTTTCCAGTAAGCCTAATTCATTAGTCCTCAATTAAACACCATTCAGTGACTGTTTGAAGTTATGATAATGTTGAGAAGGGAGACTTACAACCAGTTCTCAAGATTCTGGCAGTCACAACATCCCCGACAATGGTGGGTTGCTCCCTGTTCGCCCTGGTTCAGGCGAACCAGTAGTGGGAGTGGTGGGAGGCTCCGCCCACCCACCCAGACATCATCAAAAATGCTCTGCGCATGCGCAGAAGCACTGCACTCACAAAGTGAGAATGCCTGCCTGCGCACTACCAATAGCGAACCGGTAGCGTGGGATTTGAAACCCACTACTGATCCCCATGGTCATGTGATGGCCATCAGTGTGCTTGGCAACCAGCTCATACTTAAGATCAGTGGTGAAATGTAAAATTTGTTACTACCGATTCTGTGGGCGTGGCTTGGGGGGTAATGTGACTGGGTGGGTGTGGCCAACTTTTTTTTTTTTAACTTTTACTTTTAAAACCATTTTTTCTACAACCTCTTTGGCCAAAGAGGTTGTAAAAAGAATGCTTTTAAAAGCCTCTGCCGATCAGGCAACTCAGCTGGGATCGTCAGAGCCTTTTAAAAGCATTTTTTCTACAACCTCAAGAGGTTGTAGAAAAAATGCTTTTAAAAGCCTCTGACGATCCTAGCTGAGCCGCGTGATCATCAGAGGCTTTTTTTTTACTTTTAAAAGCATTTTTTCGGCGGAAGAGGTTGTAGAAAAAATGCTTTTAAAAGTTAAAAAAGAAGCCTCTGATGATTACACTGCTCAGCTGGGCATTGGCCGGGGGCACCACCAGCTGCCATTGCTACCGGATCGGGTGATCCGGTCCGAACCGGGAGCATTTCACCCCTGCTTAAGATGGTTGCAGCAGCCCATGGTCACATGACCATCATTTGTGATCTTCCTTATTGGCTTCACGCAAGCAAAGTCAATGGGGAAATTAGCAGAGAAGGTTGTAAGTTATTATGGTAAGTCACTTGCACCCTCTCGTACCCAGCAGCAGCCAACCCTCGCACCGTACCTTGTGGGCCACTCTCGTATCTTGCTTGACAGCAGCCACCTGTGGCTCTACTGTGCAGCTAGCAGGCAAGTAAGGCCACATGCAGTGCCCTACTTGCCTGCTAGCTGCTAGAAAGCCACAATCCTTGCTTAATAACAACAGTGGGTAGTCCTGGGATTGCCATCACTAAGTGATATAATCATATGACATCATGCTTTACAATCACATTGCTTAACGATTGATGTTCTGGTCTGAATTACTGTATTGTCATTAACTGAGGATTACCTGTACTTAGTTTTTATTGTCAGAGAGACACTACCAGCTCTTTCTCATATTTTGGTGACTGTCCCCATGATGGAATGCATTTTTGTGGCAGGTGCTGAGAACTTTAAAATATCTGTTTAGGTCCACATTTTATGGGTATAAAATGGTTGTGCATTGCAACAGTAGTTACACTTTTAGCTGCTTGGCATTAAGGGTTGTTTTTACATTCCGAGATCATTTTTGTCAAATAATCCTATTGCCCAACTATCCCTGCTTAATTTTATTTTTAGAATTAATATTCGCTAGCTGCAAAAACTTAACAAAACCATATTTTGCTTCCACTATGTCCACAAATTTAACTATATGGCTGTTCTACTTTTGAATGTGACTTCAGTAATGAATAAATTATCTAAGCTAATTTGGAACTATATAGTAGATAGCAAGAATGCTAAAAGATTCTCTTGCTATATATTTCTTACCACAAAACACAGTCTTGTTCCTTTGCTTTTTTTTTTTTTATTTCTTACTAGTTTTAGCTAAATTGCTTTACTGAAGATACGTTTATTTAAAAAAAATAAACCTTTATGGATTTGTTGAAAGTAATGCTTTGCTGTTTGCAGGCCTCAAGCAAAAGATTTCACAGAGAAAAAGGCATATTTTGAATCTATTCTTGGGATGACTATTGTCAATAAGGTTAGCAAAGTTTACATGAGAAAAATGGATATCTAGAAGACTTTGCTTTCAATAACAAGTTTGCCTTTAATGGCACATTCTGTAGCTGATAATACAGTGGCTTTAAGAGTTTTAGAAGAACTTGTTTATGCTGCTAATTGAAATACTAACCATATAATTGCCTAAAAGAACAAGAGAAGGTTTGGAAGATATTGAGATGGTGTCTGGTGTCTTAATCTCACAAACATGAGTTGGTTCACGTACTGACAGAAGGACACTTTACCATCTGCTTAAGAAATAGAATTAGGGATTGATCTGCTTGTTAGATCAAAGACTTTCATAAACACGGCATGTTTATTCATTATAGTCATTACTTTGTGGGAAGTAGTTGTGCTGATAGTCAGTAATGCAAAACGTCGAAGTATTGAACTGTGCTTGAATTTTTTTTGCACTGATTGACCCCTTGTGTGTGAATTGTATCAATGTACACTTTGTCAGAATACACATAAATATTGCCAAACATTATCAGTTAAAGGAGAACAGATTATAGCATCTTTCCCCCCCTAAACATTAGTAAATGTTATAAGATGTACATATGGAAAAGCTTCCTTCTGATTTTTTTTTAAAAAAAATTTGATTTATATGCCGCCCTTCTCCGGAGACTCAGGGCGGCTTACAATGCGCTAAGCAATAGCCTTCATCCTTTTGTATATTTATACAAAGTCAGCTTATTGCCCCCACAACTGGGTCCTCAATTTACCTACCTTAGAAAGGATGGAAGGCTGAGTCAACTTTGAGCCTGGCGAGATTCGAACCTGCAGTAATTGCAGGCAGCTGGTCTTAATAACAGGGTGCTTTAGACCACTGTACTACCAAGGCTCTTGATTTGTTCAATGTTCATAACACATTGAATTGTGTTAAACAATGTTTTAGAATAAAAATATGTATAAGTGTGAAATTACAAAAGACTTACAAAACCATTGTGGCACTGGTAGAAAGTGAGGGAGAAAGAGAAAGGGAGGAGAGATTTTCTCTACCAAAGATTAATTGATTATTCATTTGGAATAAACGAAAATCAGTTTAAATCAGCAATAGTCAACAGCTTGGTCTTTTAAAAAAATAAATGTGTGCTTTTGAACAGGTTTCTGTCCACTATATTTTCTAATATATAAGAATAAATAATCATTAGAACAAAAGGAATTGACTGTCGGCACATAGTCACCTACCCACAAAAATAAAAAAAACATGCATTTTAAAAATGTGAAAGTTAAAAGTGAAAGTGAAAAGATTCTTTGCAATGGTTAGGAAGAAAAATGGGGGGGGGGGGGAAAGGGGAAACCCCAGCATCCTGAAGAAACTAGGATTCAAAGTTTACTTTTTTTATATAGTTACAAAGCTGAAGGATCCCAAGTGTGAAAAATGGTGTATTTAGATGTGCAAATATTATTAAGTTCTATATGGCATATAAAATGAACATGAGCTTTTAAAAATGGAGGCGAGTTCCTTTTGGTTTGGTTTTGTACCTTTTAATCAGTGTTGATTCCTGGAGACTTCTTGGAAAGGTTGCTGCAGTTTTCTTGGCTGTATTTTAGAAGTCACTTGCCCTTGCTTCCTTCCTAGGGCTGAGAGAAAGTGACTGGCTCAAGGTCACCTCATGTTTAAGGCAGAATTAGAACCTCCAGTTTCTAGCTTGATGCTTTTAATCACTGCACAAAACTGGCTCTAAGTCTATGACGGCCAAAAAAACCTGCAAACAAACCAAGAATTTGTAGCACATTATAAAATATAAGCTTCCCTGAATTGCATCATTTCATTAGATCAGAGGTCTTCAAACTTGGCAGCTTTAAGATTTGTGGACTTCAACTCCCAGCTGGCTGGAGAATTCTGGGAGTTGAAGTCCACAAGTCTTAAAGCTGCCAAGTTTGAAGACCTCTGCATTAGATGCACAGAATGGTTGATGTTTGATTGAAACTGGGGGGAAGGCTGTGGTGGTGGTGGTGGAGGAGGGGAAGATAAGTTGGTTATACAGATGCAGGAAACATAATTGTCACCTAACTGATGGGAAGGACTGTCAGTTATTGCCTGCATATGATGCACCAGAGACTAGAAGGGGTTAAGTCTTTACAGACATCACATGTGACTATATCAGCCAATGAACTCTCTTATTGGACTCTTACCTAGAAACCACGTGGATATCTTCCCCCTTTTTTTTCTTCTCTCTCTCATCTATCTCTCAGCGAGACAACACGTGAACTTCTCTCTCCTCTCAACATCTGAGTCATACAGTTAGGGTAAAAATGTAACAGGACACCCTGTTCATTATCGTATGCATGTATATATTTGTAAATAATAAAAACAACTTTTTGAACCTGAAGCTGTATTGACCAAATAACTTCCTCATAGAACCAAATGAGCACGACCATCAATATATATCTGATAGGGACGCCTTTGAATCAGTCTTGACTCCTGGCATTTACATGAACAAGTCCCTGCAGTGTTCTTAGCAAGATTTTGGAAGTGGATTGCCATTGCCTCTTCCCTAGGGCTGAGAGAGAGTGACCGGCTCAAGATCATCCAGCTGATTTTGTGCTTTGGGTAAGAGTTGAACTCCTGGTCTCCAGGTTTCTAGTTCAGTGTCTTAACCACTGTGACAAAGTGGCTCTCTAACTCATATTAGCTATTAGTTAAAAGTTATCAGTGATAACTGAGCTTTACAAGCCTTTTTTCTGGAAAACTTTGGTAAATTTTGCTGTATTAATATAGACCAGGGTGTCAAGCTCGATTTCATTGAGGACCACATCAGGGTTGTGTTTGACCTCGTGGGCCAGGGTGGGCGTGGCCAGGTGGGCATGGTTTTTTTCTTTCAAAGACCCTGTAATCCCTTGCATCAGGGTGGAATCGGGGTGACTTGAATGGAGCTGAGCATTTACTGGCCAGATGCCCTTCCTCATGCCTACGCAGAGCTCACAGCAGATATTTTCTCTTTGCACCCAGAGAGACAAATATCTGCTGCTATCTAGGATGAAACTCACAGCCGCCTGATCATGAGGCGAGAGCTCCATCTCTAGGCCACTGCACCATTTAGCTGAGCAGCCTCAATACTTAAATTGGTTTGGGTTATGTGGTTGATCCTCCTTCTGTCTGGGTTTGTTTTTATTTTGTCTTTGTTTGTATTTTGTTATAAACTGCCTTGTGGATTCTGAAGTAGGGCAATATAAAGATCTGTATAAATAAAGCCACAATTTGACTGAATAAAGTACCTTTTTCCTGCTTTTGCAATGGGATTTATCTTCCCTTACACCACTCTATAACCAGCCATCTGCTTGGCTGGGATTTTTATCTTAAAAAAGATAGCCATTCAGCAGATGGAAAGGCATCATTAGATGAAATGTGACCAAAAAGCATGGCACATGCTGGCAAATATGTCATTGGCATCCACAATAAATGTAAATCTGTCTTCTTTTCTGAAGGTATATATGATTATTAGCATGGGCTTCCAGTATATAAACAGTCTCTGGGTCTGTAGCATTATGTATGTATATGCTTAGTGCATATGCTTCATTTTTCTCCTGCTAGGTTGTGCAACAACTTTGGTAATGTTAAGATGTCAGAAGATACGATTATGCTCTTAAACATCAGCACAGAAATGGACTCTTAATTGTGAATTTAGGGGTTTGTGTTAGAGCAATAAAGCAGCTTCAAATTGTTTAAGGCTGTTAAAATAATCAAATATTCTTTAAATTACTTGGGAAATGGGTTTAAAGGAAGCCAGTGCAGAGTGTGGCACATTGGGGCAAATAATCTGAACAATGAGCTTGAGGTCCATATTTTTTATGGAGATTCAAGCTACCAGATAATGCAGAGGTCTTCAAACTTGGCAGCTTTAAGACTTGAGGACTTCAACTCCCAGAATTCTACAGCCAGCATAGCATAGCTGGCTGGAGAATTCTGGGAGTTGAAGTCCACAAGTCTTAAAGCTGCCAAGTTTGGGGATCCCTGAGATAATGCTGCCAAAATGGAGCATTTTCTGTATGACTTTGCTGCCATCTAGTGGTCCCCTGGATTTTACAGCCCTGGATCAAAAATCATGCTTTGAACAAGGGAACTATTTTATGCTTCTTTTCAACTCTGCTGACAAATAAAATGCCCAATACCCAAGTGCCCAATGCTATAAGAACACTAGCATTTCCACTTTGTTAAAAGTATGCAAGAGGATTAGATGCCTTTCAGGCAAATTCTCACTTTGAATGATGTACTCTTCTGATTTAGGAGATTGCAATAAAGCTACAGGCTCTGAAGTTATCATAAATATTAGAGAGAGCACTGGTTTCTGCCATAGTTAAAAAAAAGGGGGGGGTGTTGTTGGCAGACTGATGCACTTGGGGAAAATATCATGAAAGATCTATGAAATGCTGTAGTGTAGCCAGTGGTGAAGCATGCTGGGAATTGTAGTTACCCAGTTAATTCATCATGTGCATTATTGTCAAACCATCTGGTTATCAATGAGATCACTATGCAGGTAAGGAAAAGAATAAATATTTCTGTTTTTTTAAAAAATTCAGTCATTGTTTGTTCTTCGTTGCTGTTTGTTCTCTTTTTTTGTTTTTCTTCTTTTTATTTCTGGCACATCTCCCAGTTCTAATTTTGATTAAACATATATTTGGTTTCACTGCAAAGAAGTTATAAACACCTGCTACTTTAATAAGGCTTTAGCTACAGATGAAGCAACAGAATGGGAGGTGATGTTTTTAGTTTAAGAAATGGAAAACTATCAGAATCAAAGATGTAAATAAGATCTGCTGAACATTTTGTAAACCTGCCAGATCTAGTTTGTCAGCTCCCTCTCCTCCAGTTGTTGAAAACATGGCTTCAGAGATAACATTGGCAAAGTAATATAATGAGAAAGTCCTCCTTTTCAATAAACTTGGTAGTTTATGAGAGAAATAATTGTGTCATATTAAAGTAAAGAAAAAATAAAATAAATTAGAAGCTGTTTAAAGTCTGTCTAAGTTGATTAAAATTACAGGTGATGAATTTAAAGTCTTGGTAGCTGATAAGAATAGTAAATTAGCTTAACAAATTGCAAAAATTTACACCACCTTACTCGATAATCCTGTCCATATTTGCTTGGAAGAAAGTCTTGCTATATTTAGAAGGGTAATATTGTTCTCTCCCTACTAAAACTGTTTAGGAAATAATCTAATGTGCTCTTATTTTGTGAATTATTCTTGCTAATTTGCTGTGCTATCATGCTTCAGCTTCCTCTTCATTAATTAAGGCATAAAGTCTCCGTAGCCATTTAATAATATGGAAAATAGGAGTGTGAAAAAAAGGAAACATCTTTCAATATGGAAAGAAGGAAACATCTTTTCATAGAAACAAAGAATTGGAAGGTATCTAAGAGGTCATCAGGCCCAACCCTCTCTGTACACTGCAGGATTCACTACAACAAAATTTTCTCCCTCTCTCTGTTTCTTGAACATAGATCCTGGTATAATTTCTGAGTCCTGGGTTGATCAAGTAGCATAACTGGATGTGATGCTTCCTGCAATGCATTTCCAAAGCTAGCAACTGCTTCCCCTCTGCCGCCACCTGATCATTTTCTTATTCAGGTATTTTAAATAAAAAGAAGAATATGTGGAAATTGAGCATGGCTGCCCCTTTGAACTTTGACCACAAAACCCCAATAGAATAACTTAAAATATTGTAAATTAGATTTTTTTTCAATCTTATTTGTTCTTGGAACTGTAAATGAAAAAAAGAACTATCAATACATGATGTCTAACTTATACAACACCACAAAAATACTTATAGGACAGACATTGGTGACTCTCAGCCTTTCTCAATCTATTGGTTTTCTTTTTTCTTTAGGTTCTTTTAATTAAAAATGTAAACGGGTTAGTAGTAAAAAGCCTGCTCCTGCTGTAAGAATTGGAGGAAGCTTCTATTAAGCAGCTAATAATTATTGTTGATTTTGAAAACAGCTAAGCACACTCAGATCTGGTTAGTAATTTGATGGAAGACCACCAGAAAATTCCTAGCTATAGGCTGGAGAAAGGTGATGATAAACCAAGAAGACAAGGTGGATGAATCCATGTTGCATATTTAGAATGAAACGGAACAGTACAGTATAGTATAGTATGAGTTAGAAGGGACCTTGGAGGTCTTCTAGTCCAACCCACTGCTCAGGCAGGAAACTCTATACCCATGATGGTGAATCTATGGCACGTGTGCCACAGGTGGTACGTGTAGCCATATTGATGGGCACTCGAGCTCAGCTCCGGCGCTGTCTTCTGGGCCCACCGGAAGTAGGGAAACAGGTTGTTTCCTGCCTCCAGAGGGCCTCGGGGGTGGTGGTGGGGAAGGCCCGTTTTCCAGCCCTCTGCTCCTGCAATCCACATGTGGGTTTCCTTCTTCCTCGCTTCCTATTGACTGGGTGATTTTTTTCAACTGTCTCTCCGTGCTGTGGCCACGCCCACCTTCCCATGATGCACCAGTCTTTTCACTCAGTCGCTGACTGACTGGTGTGCATTTCTCTTCGTGCTCAAATTTTGGCCTATTTAGCAGTCTTGCGTTAGGTTTTTTATTTATTTTTCTTAGTATTTTTGTTTCTTCGGTGAGAGCCTCTGTCGGTGAGCTGCGGGGCGAGAGTTACGTGCCTGGGGATACAGCCCATCCTCCGCCCAGGAAATTTTTCATTTAACAGTAGCTCGGGCTACCGGCCCTTCGGGGTGGTTCCCTCTCTTCCTCCTAGCCGCCGGTGTGGTGAGCGGGGGTTTGCGTTTGTCGCATTCCCTTCCCCACGCCAATTACCATTTGAATTTGTTTTTGGCTCTCTTAGGGCGGCTCCGGAGTGCTCCGCAGGGTTTGCCCTGTGGCCTCTGAAGTATTCTGACACTCCCACCGCTGCGCTCTGATCGTCAGATTTTGAAGTTGCCGCTCGGGGTTTCAGCTGCCCCGTCAGCGTTGGCGGCTTCGTTACAGCCTGCAGTGCCTTGGAGAGCGTCGGCTACCACGGTGGTGAGATTCGCTGACGTCCGTCCTTTGGGCGGCGTCCGGGGAAAGTTGCTCTTGGCCCGTTTGTACTTGTATTTCAGCCATCTGCGCTGCCGCCAGACGTTCCATGGCCGCCATTTTGTGACTTCTTCTTGGCGGCGAAATTTAACGGGCGCCATTTTGGGGCTGCAAGGTCGTCCATTACGGACCGTTGTTACTGTGAGCCTCTCAGCCTCTTGACTTCAAGGTCCAGCCGTCTGTCGTCTTGTGATTTAGAGGCTGGACGTTATCTGGTATTTTTTCCCTTAACACCCTTGCCAGCCTTTTGTCTCTCCTGTCAAGGATAGCTTGGCTGGGCTGTCTTTAGGCTACCCTCGCAGTTAGGGGTGCCTAGGTGTATATAGTTCAGATCGTTCTTGTTTATATTTAAAAAAAAAAAAGGATAAAAAGAGGAGAAAGACGATAACTATCATAAATATTATTTTTCATTACCTTTTTC
This sequence comes from Pantherophis guttatus, assembly GCF_059756535.1. NCBI lineage: Eukaryota > Metazoa > Chordata > Lepidosauria > Squamata > Colubridae > Pantherophis > Pantherophis guttatus. Next base: position 239,314,658 of record NC_142064.1, read on the forward strand.
ACTAGAAAAACCCAAAAAAATAATAAAATAAAATAAAATAAAATAAATAATAAATAAATAAATATATTCGAATTTATCAATAATGGCGGATGCCTATTTTTCATCGGATGCGGAGCATGAGCCTAGCCCCCCTAGGGTTCCGGCCAAGCACAAGTCCAAATCTCGCAGCAGGGTCGTATCTGCTTCTGAGGACTCCCGCCAGCCTAGGTCATCGGCAGCGGCGGATAAAGATGCGCAATGACGCCACAGAGCTTTGGAGCGCCAATATGACAAGGCCAGACAGGCCACCTTGGCCTCAGTTTTTCCAACGGGCCAGACTACAGCACCTTTGCCTTCTTCACCCAGCAGGGCCCAGGCGCCTGATCCGCCACAACCAAGTCCTTCTGGACGCCTGTCCAAAAGAGCTTCAATCTCCTTGCCTGATGTTTCATCGGTGGGCTTGCTCCATCCTGCTCCCCCGCCTACTTCTCGTTCTGAGGCGACTTTTACACCAACCGCCGCTGGACTGCGCGGGGCTGATGGACAATTATCGTCTTCCCAGATGGACTTGCAGTTTTTGCTGTCTAATGCCTTGTCCTCCCTGTGGGCCGCAGGAATTCAACAACCGCCCATGCCTCTGGCTCCGACGGTTCCCCATCAGAGGCCTCAACCTCCTATGGCACCAACTCAGAGGCCCTCTCACCATTTGGCACCCGATTCTTCGGATGATTCTGATTATGGGGATAATGCGGTCGAGGACTTAGAATTTTCAGAGGACGAGGGCCTCATCCCTGATGTTCCTGCCTTTACCGGGCTGTTCAGGCCCTCATTGTTCAAATCTCTTCTACATAAGGCACGTCAGATCACAAACATGTCTGTTTCTTCGTCTGCAACATCTGAGACCGCGTCCACGTCGACCCCACACGAGGCCTTGTTCTCATCTTCCAAACCGGGCAGGGACTTCATCCCCTGTCCTCAACTTTTTTCTAACGTGCTACAGTCTCCTTGGTCTTAACCTGCTTCGTCCACGGGCCCCAATAGCATTGATAAGAAATTGTATTGTGCGGCACCAGAATTGGATGCCATGCTGTCTGTGCCTGTGGTGGACACTCCCATTGCCAACCTATCCTCATCGTCCTTACTGTCAACGGATGCGCTGGACGGATTGAAATCGGAGGACAGGAAGTCTGAGCTTTCCTTTCGTAAAGAACATCAAGCCCTGGAATGGGCAATTAAAACCGCGACCGCCACATCCTTTTTCAACCGAGCAACGCTGCTTTGGCTGAGGCAACTTCAGGATAGGCTACCACCAGAAGACACACGTCTCCACCAAGACAAAATTGTTGCAGCGACGGAATATTCGGCCGACGCTTCCTTAAATTCTGTGAAGTTTACATCCAGGGCTTTGGCCTCGTCTATTACGTCCCGTCGTTTATTTTGGCTTAGGAACTGGAGGGCCGATGCCAAAGCTAAGTGGCGCTTGGCGGCAGCGCCCTACAAGGCTCCGAATCTGTTCGGCTCCGCTCTTGATCCTGTTCTTATCGAGGATAAGGACAAGAGGAAGATTATGCCGACTTCCTCATATCGCAGGCCTGAGAGACGTTATACGCCTTATTATCAAAGACAGTCCTTTCGGGCGACTTCCGGGTCAGGCGGTGCCTATTCGCAACGTCCACAATTCTTTGGCTCCGACCGTTCCTCAGATCGCCAGCGGTTTCGTGACAGAGCCAGGAACTCCTCTGGCTCCAAGCGCCCCTTTCGAGGAGCCGGATACCGTCAATTCCGCAGGGGGAAATGACTGCGGGTCGCGGGATCCCATTGGCGGTCGTCTGCAACTTTTCCACCATCAATGGGAGCAGTCGACCTCGGACTCTTGGATCCTTCATATGGTGTCTTCCGGCCTGTCGATCGAGTTCCTGGGATGTCCGCCTTCTCGACACATTTGCTGCCCTGTGCCACGTTCTCCCGAACAGGGCCGCTTGCTACAGGAACAAGTTTGCCATTTACTCAACATCAGAGCAATAGAGAGGGTCCCGCCGGAACAACATGCCTTGGGATTCTATTCGACACTCTTTCTCGTCCCGAAACATTCCGGGGGTTGTTGGGCCATCTTGAACTTGAAACAACTAAACCTTTTCATTTGCTATCGCAGATTCAAGATGCACTCCCTGGGGTCCATCTTGGGGGGGGGGGTTCGTCGTGGCGACCTCCTTCAATCGGTTGACCTCAGGGAGGCATATCTGCATGTCCCAGTGTCACCTTCACACAGGAAGTTTCTGCGCTTTCAAATTGGGGACGATCATTATCAATATTGCGCAATGCCCTTTGGTTTATCCTCCGCCCCAAGAACCTTCACAAAATTAGTGGCTGTAGTGACGGCGTCACTCCGAAAGATCCCGGTACGGGTACTCTGTTACCTCGACGACATTCTGGTGTTTTCATCGTCCAGGAGTCAGGCAGCTCGAGACCTTCATCTTGTCATCATGGCCTTCCAGAATCACGGATTCTCAATAAATTTTCCCAAGAGTCACCTTTACCCGTCCACATCACTGCTGCACTTGGGGGCGGTGATAGATTCTATTCGGGGTCAAGTTTTTCTATCTCCAGACAGAATCTCGAGTCTTCAAGACCTGATACGTCAAGTTCTGTCTCATCGCTCCATCCCCCTTCTCCAGCTGTCACAACTGCTGGGGAAGATGGTGTCGTGCTTTTCAATTGTTCCATGGGCACGACGTCACGCGAGGCCATTGCAATGGTTTCTGCTCCCTTACCAGCGCTCGGGACGCAGCGATTCCCTTCACAAAGTATACCTTCCATCTCAACTTCGGCTGTCGTTTCAGTGGTGGATGGGATCGGCCGTTCGCAAGGGCTCGCACTTTCTGATTCAAGACAGAATGACTCTAACTTCGGACGCCAGCCTTCGCGGCTGGGGAGCCCACCTTCAACATCAGGTGGTGCAGGGTCGTTGGTCCGTTCCAGAAAGAGGCCACAACATCAATCTGTTGGAACTCAGAGCAATCCGCCTGGCCCTCAAACATTTTCAATCTCAGTTGGAGGGTCACCACATCCTTGTGCTCACGGACAACATTGCAGCCAAGGCCCATGTAAACAAAGAAGGCGGGACACATTCGAGGTCTCTGATGTTAGAAGCGGAGAGTCTATTCCGGTGGGCGGAACGCCACCTTCTTTCTTTGAGAGCCGATCACATCTCCGGCGTAGACAATGTGCGGGCAGACTGGCTCAGCAGACAAAGTCTCGATCACTCGGAATGGCAGCTGCATCCGAGGCTCTTTCACGAAGCCATCCTTCTATTCGGCACGCCTGTTGTGGACTTGTTCGCCAGTCCATCGAATGCCCAACTTCCACTCTATGTGACTCGTTACCCTTGCCAGTCAGCGATGGATCACGACGCGCTGTGTTGCAGCTGGCCCCCGGAGCTATTGTACGCCTTTCCCCCAATTCCCTTGATTCCTCAGGTAATTTGGGGGCTTTTGGAGGAAAGGGCCGAAATGATCCTGGTGGCTCCCAACTGGCCTCGTCGACAGTGGTACGCAGATCTTGTGGCTTTATCGTCTCGTCCACCGTGGCTGATTCCACGAGACCGCATCGCTCTACGCCAAGGGGTCATCGACCACCCAGAGCGAGGATGGCTCCAATTGGCCGTTTGGCGTTTGAGCGGCTTATCTTGCGAAAGGACCGACTGCCCGACTCCGTCATAGGTACGATCCAAGCTTCTCGTAGGCTGTCAACTTCACGGATATACGACTCTTCCTGGAGGGCTTTCTGTCGCTGGTGTGCGGCCAACCTGGTGGACCCTACTTCAGCCCAGATAGAGGATGTTCTGTGTTTTCTACAATCCGGCTTAGACAAAGGGTTGTCACCATCTACCCTTCGTCGTCAGACGGCTGCGTTATCTACGGTCATTCGGTGTCCCCCATACTCGTCTTTGTCTATGCATCCGTTACTTAAGGGATTTCTTCATGGAGCAGTAAACCTATGCCCACCTGTTGTTCATAGATACCCGACCTGGGACCTTTCCCTTGTTCTTCAGACCTTGATGTACCCTCCTTTTGAACCTTTGGGGTCTATTCCTTTAAAGTATTTGTCCTTCAAGTTGACCTTTCTTTTGGCGATCACTTCTGCCAGACGGGTGTCTGAACTTTCCGCCCTATCGATTAGAAAAGATCTCTGTATTTTTCAACCTAATACAGTAATACTAAGTCTGGACCCAGGATTCTTACCCAAAGTGAACTCATATTTTCATCGGGCTCAGGAGCTTATCCTTCCGGATTTCTGCCCGTCACCGAAACATCAACGCGAAAAAGACTGGCATACCCTTGATGTGCGTAGGGCTCTACGTCGTTATATTCGCAGGACTGAATCCATCCGTAAAACTGAGGCTCTTCTGGTGTCTTTTCACCCACCTTTGGGCCAAAAGATTTCTCCATCTACAGTGGGCAGGTGGATTAAGACATGCATTGCTACAGTTTACAAGCAACGCTCTCGTCCTGTGCCGAGTCGCATCTTACCTCATTCTACGCGTAGTGCGGCAGCGTCGGCCGCCTGGGCTACGCAGGCTTCAGTTTCAGACATATGTCGGGCCGCCACTTGGTCGTCTGTGACACCTTTCATCAGGCACTACCGGATTGATACGTATGCTTCAGCCGAAGCATCCTTTGGGAGACGTGTTCTCCAAAGTGTCCTTGAGGTTCAGGGGTCTGAGTCCAAGTAGTTTTTTCCCGCCCTGGGATGTGAACTTTGGTATATCCCACACGTGAATTGCAGGAGCAGAGGGCTGGAAAACGAACGTTGTCTTACCTGAACGTTCCTTTTCAGCTCTCTGCGACTGCAATCCACACCCGCCCTGTTGGTTTTCTGATTCTTGTGTTTGGTACGGGTTCCAGAGATTTTAAGTTTATATGGCTTGTTCTGAAATTTTGATTTGTCTACTAGGTGGTCACGCCTTCGTTCAAAGACTGGTGCAACATGGGAAGGTGGGCGTGGCCACAGCACGGAGAGACAGTTGAAAAAAATCACCCAGTCAATAGGAAGTGAGGAAGAAGGAAACCCACACGTGGATTGCAGTCGCAGAGAGCTGAAAAGGAACGTTCAGATAAGACAACGTTCGTTTTTCTCTCTCCCCATCCTCCAGAGCCTTTCTAGGAGTCTGGGGAGGGCGAAAACAGTTTTCCCCACCCTCCTCAAAGGCCCTTTGGAGGCTGAAAACAGCCTGTTTGCCAACTTCATTATTTTTTTATTAACACTAGACAAAGCCAATGTGAAAGAGATTTTATCATCTGGAAGTAAAGTTTCTCAGTGTTTTATCAAGAGATCTATTAAATGTAAGAGGTCTTTTAAAAAAAATGGAAAGCCCTTCATTCAGGATGGAAAACCTGAAGTTTCTTTCTGCATTTATGTTGGTCCTTCATGTTTTAATAGCAGCAGCTAAGGCAGTTTAACATAGGCCTCTTCGGATCAGTGAGGGGCTTTCCAATGTTAACATGAGCGTGTTTGTTGAATTGGTTTTTGTTGCCCCGAAAGTAAAACTTGGTTGTAACTTTGCTGAATTGTACTGCTAAACAGTGCTACCCATCTTATAAACTTTGTGTCTGAATCATGAACATCTGCTTCTGGGTGTTTTTAAAAACAAACAGACCCCCCGCCCCCCATACCTTTTCTTGCAGAACTTGAATAGTGAAGGGAGTTCAGCAGAGAATCACTGGAACGTGTAAAGGTTTCACTTTTACGTCCCACCGCATCAATCATTAAAGGAGACTCTGGCAGGTTAAGCAGGCCTAATTGGCTGATTTACAAGAAGAATCACTTTCAAAAGAGGGTTGCAGTTCATTTGCAGCATGAAATTAAAAGCAAAACTCGCCCCCACACTAAAAGTTCTCATTGGATGGTAAATTAATGCTCATGTTTGCCCCTCCTAATGAGAGCATCAGGGCCTTAAAAACAATCTCATGCTTGAACTGGAAAGCTCCCTAAACTTTAAAAATCTTTGATAAAATGTCCTAGAGGATATGGGGAAAATAGTGCATTATGAGTGATTTTTTGTTTATGAAATTTCTCTTCTTAGAGATGCTTATGTATCAAGAGCTGTCAAGATATTTTTCATAACTTTCTGCAGTGCTAATGAAATTAATAGCAAATCGGCATAATATGAGCCCACAAGATTAACCAGCAGCTATGAATTGTGTCTTTAAGGCTGTTCAAATTGACTTTTCTGCTTGCTGCCTTATCTGCATTTCAGGGTGGCCAAAATTATTTTTGGAAGTCTATGAAGTAACAAAAAGTGGAGCAAGTATGTGGGGAGAAGTTTACTTTCTCACAAAATAAACAGGCTGGTAATCAATTCATGAAAGATTATAAGCTATGTAAGCTTTAGCATGTAAACTTCTTTCAAAGTACACATAGATGCAAATGTTGCACCTGTTTGCACTCCTTTAAAAAAAAAGCATCTTTTCCTAGGACTGTGAAGCAGCCACACAGATTGTTGTAGTCTACCAGCAGCCTGTGGAGCTGGCAGCAGAGTCGGACAGTGAGGAGGCTGGGGAGGAACATGGGCCAGTCCTGGAGTCTGGGAAAGGCTCGGACGAGGGCTCTGTGTCGGAGGCAGAGAAAGGGCCATCTGGGAAGTACGTGCTGCCTCTGGAGCCTCCAGAGTCAGACCACTGCAAGGCAGAGGAACAGGGTGAGCCTGTTCCCAGTGTGCACATGCGCAGAGCTGCCAGAAGGCAAGAACAGTTAAAACAAAAGGGATGACTTGGGAGTAGGGCTTGGAGATGATTGGCCCCTCCCATAAGATTTAAAAGAGGAGCAAAGGCACGCGGGCCTTTGCAGGAAGCAACCTTGTTAATTCTGTGCAGTTTAAAGTCTCTTTGATTCTGGACTCTGCATGTGGCTCTGCCAATTAGGTCTTTGGCAGCGTTTCAAGGGAGATAAAGGTGTGTGATTATCAGCCTTATCCTGAAGGACTCTTTACAACTATTTGGGATTCATTTGTGAATGAACAGAATTCACAGCTGTTAAAATAAAACAGGTTTTTGGGACTACTCGTGTGTTTTACTGATTCAGGAGGCCTAGGTCAGAACACAGATGTGGGAAAAGATAAGGCTGCTTTAAGGAGTTCTGGAAAGACAGTTCATTTGTAGTTCTATGCATTCCAAACTACTTTTTTCCCCTTTCATATCAAAAGCTCCGCACAGCCCTTAAGAGATCATCTCCATTGAATGACCCCATAATCCCTTGCAGGATGGAGTCTGGGCAACTGAATGGAGCTGAGTGTTTACTGGCTGGATGCCCTTCCTGTCACCCTAAGAGATAACCAGTAAAAATGTACTTTCTTCACAGATAGTTCTCGACTTACCGCAATTTGGACCAGCATTTCTCTTGTTAAGAAGGAGGTTGCTAAGCGAATTGTGCCCAATTTTATGACCTTTTTTGCCACAGTTGATAAGAAAATCATTGCAGTTGTAAAGTGAATCATGCGGTCATTAAGCGAATCCAGCTTCCCCCATTGACTTTGCTTGTCAGAAGCTAGCAATTATGTGACCTCAGGACACCGCAATCATTGTAAATACATACCGGTTGCCAAGCACCCATATTTTGGTCACATGACCTGAGTCCTATTGGAGAAGGGCGGTATAGAAATGGAAATGGAAATGGAAATGGAAATGGAAGCATTGGTTGTAAGTGCAAGGGCTGGTTATCAGTGCTGTTATAACTTTGACCAGGCACTAAACAAATAATTGTAAATCGAGAATTACCTGAATTCATTTCATAGCAAACTCATGAGAACTGCAGCCATAATTAATAACAATTTCCCTTTGTTTGGAATGAGAGTCGGCAACATGAAAATCTGAGTTTTTAGTCTAGTGCAAGGGTCTCCAAATTTGGCAACTTTAAGACTTGTGGACTTCAACTCCCAGAACTTCAAGTCCACAAGTCTTAAAGTTACCAAGTTTGGACACCCCTGGTCTAGTGGCTAAGGTACCAGGTTAGGAAGCAAGAGACTATGAATTCTAGATCCACTTTAGGTATGAAAGCTGGCTGGATGATTTTGGACTAGTCAAATCTCTCTCAGCTCATGCTATCAGGCTCGGACAACAAGCTGGTCAGTCAGTTTCTGTTGCAATCAATGAATAAACCCTTGATCGATCTGAAAAAAAGTCAAACCTGCACTTGTGGAAAAACGCTAGGAAGAAAAACAAGGTCAATTATAAATAGGAGGAAATGAATTTTACCTTCACCTCAAATCGCTCCAATTCGGCATCCATCTATATCTAATACACGTAATAATTTAATCCACAATATAAAAATTTGCATACATATTTCATCCTGCTTTTCAGCAGTGGAAATAAAATACTGAAATAGATATTGTGAATTACAGCCTTCAAGAATTCACCACCAGGTCAAGATTTCTGTCATTCATCTATACCAGTGGTGGCGAATCTTTTATTCACCGAGTGCCAAACAGGTACGTGCTTTGTGCAATTTGCGCATGCGCGTGCCATCCATGCTAATGCATGGCTCCTCCCCCATGCGCAGCGCATGCAACCACACCATCTGTGCATGCACACAGCTTTCATGCGTGTGCCCCACGGTGCGCTTCGCACACAATTGCACTATCTGCGCATGCACCCAGGTTTCACATGGCTCCCCTATGCGCGGTGTGTGAAATCGCACCATCTGCGCATGCATGTTTTTGCCTGCGCAATGCACACGCACAAACACCATCTGCATGCACATAGTACATGTGTGTGCATGCACAAATGTGCGCGCATGCGTAAGAGAACTCCGAAGACCAGCTGGGTTCCTCAATTTGCGTGCATGCGCACCTGAGGCCCGAACACCAGCTGGGGCGTGTGCTTGCATGCACAGCTGCAGGTGAGTTGAGCGACAGTTCGCGTGCCTGGAAAAATGGCTCTGTGTGCCACTTCCGGCACACGTGCCATAGGTTTGCTATCATGGATCTATACCATTGCAATGGTACAAGACATGGCAAAATTTGTGGGAGAATTTCCTGCCTGTTGCAAAGCAGAGTCTCAGGACATAGTATCTGGGAATGAAGTCTCCAAATTTTCATTGGCTGGTCTCAGTGGTGATACTGAAACTCTCCATAGAACAGAACTGAGCCCAATTTTAAGCTTTCATTTATTTTACAGAATTTACCATGAGGAGAAGCTGTAACCTATAGGCTGCTTTCCCAAAAGTGCTTTTTCAAGAGGCAACTGGACTTTCTGGTTTTTCTTTGAAGATGTTTCGCTTCTCATCCAAGAAGCTTCTTCAGCTCTCACTGGATGATGTTGATGAAGAATGGAAGGATTTATATGGAAATCAGAGCTGAAGAAGCTTCTTGGATGAGAAGCGAAATGTCTTCAAAGAAACACCAGAAAGTCCAGTTGCCTCTTGAAAAGGCACCCAATTTGGGACAACCATGACTTGAATGACTGAGAATAGGCTGCTTTGCTTCCTTGCTGTACTGGGGACATCGGACCAAAGATAAAAGAAGCATGTAAAGACATTTTAGCATTTGTATTCATTTGGGTGACCTTCCAAAATGTATGCTAAAAGCAAGAAGGTCTCCCTGAGTGCAGTATTATAAGACCAGATAACAGATTTGATCTGCCTTCTTTATACGCTCTAATCTTACTTAATGTGCACCTTATCTCATGTAAAGCTAATCTTGTGTGGAGATTTTGAAAGATATGATTTGATATAGTACTCAAATGCTTGGATTCTCAAGGTGACCTGTAAAAATGACATCTTCCAGAGAGGAAAGATTTCTCAGCCACTGCTAGCCATGAGGAGTTATATCGAGTCTCCATGATTAGAGGCAATGGATGCTTGTTTGCAGTGAGCCAATAGTGACAGCAGCTGATGCATTCCATCCAGTTGCCATTGTTGGGAGACCAACTAGATAATAGTTCAAGACGGGGGGTTATTTTATGATCCCCAGCGAGAGGGATGAATTAACCTTGGACTGCGTATTACCGTGTTTCCCCGACAATAAGAATGGATCTTATATTATTTTTTGCTGCAAAAGTTGCATTAGGGCTTATTTTCTGGTTAGATCTTATTTTGGGGGGGAAATATTGTACTAATTGTGTCGGTCTGGCTGATGATCTTAACTGGGGCTTATTTTTGGGGTAGGGCTCATTTTTGGGGTAGGGCTTATATTACGAGCATCCTGAAAAAATCATGCTAGGGCTTATTTTCCGGTTGGGTCTTATTTTTGGGGAAACAGGTTAGTAGTGGAAAAGTCTATGCCAAATTAGGGAGGGAACGCTCTGCTGAAAATGGGTGGAGCCATTGATGGCACATGCCACTTACTCACTTTTTCTCTCTCATGGATGTAGACACGTTAAAAGGATCATGGAACCCAAGAGATGGATTAATATAAGGAATGAAATAGCTGGGACAGAAGTCAGGTCCCATGTTAGAAAGGACTATTGTCTCTCTCTCTCTGTGTTTCTCTCTCTCCCCACACACATTACTTACCCTGAAGGAAAACTCTAGTTCTTGTAAGATTGGATCCTGCAGCACTATCCCGGGACACGTATATTCGCCTTCATTCTTGTAAGAGATATATAGAAAGTGAAATCAGTTACGAAGTACAGGCAGTTCTTGACTTATAGCTGTAACTGAGCCTAGTTGTAGTATGTGCTGGTCATAAAGCAAGTCATTATGTGACTGATCTGATTTTATGACATTTATTCTGCAGCGGTCATTAAGCAAACACAATAGTTGTTAAGAAAACCCATTGTCTGCAGTGGGGTTTTGTGGGGTTTTTTTGCCTGAAATCAGAAGTAATTGTTGGTTTCTGGCAAAAAAAAAAAAAAGGTTAAAAACCCTAAATGCAATTAGATTTGGGGGGTGGGGGGCAGGCCGAATCTAGTTTGTAAGTTACCTTTTGGGGAATCCTTCATAACTTTGAAGAAATGGTAAGTGACCAGTTGTTAGGCAAGGATTACCTATAGATTGTTTTGTGTTTATATGTTTTTATTTTTCTTCTTGTACCAAAGGTGCTTTTTCAGGAGGCAACTGGACTTTCCTCCTCCTCCTCCTCCTCCTCCTCCTCCTCCTCCTCCTCCTCTTCCTCTTCTTCAGAACTGAAGAAGCTTCTTGAAAGAGAAGTGAAACAACTTCAAGGAAAAACAAAGAAAGTCCAGTTGCCTTGAAGATGTTTCACTTCTCATCCAAGAAGCTTCTTCAGTTCCGAAGAAGAACCGAAGAAGAACAAGAAAAATAAAAGTCCAGTTGTCTTCTGAAAAAGTACCTTTGGGACATGACCCGATTGACTGAGAATTTTTTTTCTTGTGGTGAATTTGAATACATATCTGATGTTGCAGTGTTCTGGCTGTGACATCTGTCACTCTAGGATGATTCAATTGATTTGACTGGCTAGGCTTGTGTTTTCCTCTCCCACTCCCCAAAGCTGTAGGCTCATATGTGTCTCCCCAATGCTGTGGGCTCAGTGGAAAAAGACGACCATCCTAAATAGAGTTCTTCAGCCAAGAATATATGAAACTGGGTTCTCCTTGGTAGAACCTCCAAAAAGCCCAGGGCTCACTTGTTAGGAAAACAAATGGTGGTTAACCTAAATGCATATGATGCCATTGTGAATATTTATGAAAACTTTTAATAAAATGAGTACTTTTTTCAGGATCTCATGACATTAATTTGAAAAAGACTTTGCTGATATACTGCTTTTAAGTATCAGGATGTATCATACTTGGATGGAACAATATACTATCGATATAATTTCAAGATGATTGTTAAGATATTACCTCAATATTATACCTATTAGCAGTGGTGGGATTCAGCCAGTTCGCACCTATTCGGGAGAACCGGTTGTTAACTTTCTAAGCAGTTCGGAGAACCGGTTGTTGGAAGAAATCTTATTTTGTTTTTTTCTACTTTACAGGGCTAATCCTGTAAGAAAGGCAGGAAGAAAACATTCTAGTGTTGTTTCTAGCCTAATCTTTATTCCCCTGCTTACAGAAACTGCCTCTCCGGTTAACACTTATTACATTGTAACAGCTAAGGCGAAGCACCTATCGACGTGAGTGATGTTGAGTTGGCCACACCCACACAGTCACATGACCACCAAGCCACGCCTACCCAGCTGGTCATTAGGGCAGAGAACTGGTTGTTAAATTATTGGAATCCCACCACTGCCTATTAGGATCATTTAACACAGTGGTGGGTTTCCAGCGGTTTGCCCTGATTCGGGCAAACCGGTAGCGGTGGCAGCAGGAGGCTCCGCCCACCTGCCTTGACATCATCACGGGCACTCTTCACATGCGCAGAACCTTCTGTGCCTGTACAGAAGTGCCGTCTGTGAGCAAAGCACGTGCACACTCATAGTTCCAAACTGATAGCGAAAGTAAGTGAAACCCACTACTGATTTAACACCTTTCCATGGTTTTGGAAAGGGTCCTGGAATTAAGCCCTGGATTTTCCCCAATGCTGAGCTTTAAAAAAAAAAAAGTCAAAAGAAATAGAGGTATCTAGGCTATCAATATTCAATGTCTGGCCTACTGCAGTAGAGGCCCGGCGGGAAAAAAATCAATGCTCCAGTGAGCCATAAATTTTGAAAGCACTTGTGTAACATCATCTATAGTTGCCCTGTCTGATATTGGTAAACCAGAGGTAGATAAAGATATGTGGGAACTCTTTTCTGAATGTATTTTAGCCACTTAACTAGGAAAAAGATTGGATGAGATTGGGTTAATCTTTTAAGTGCAATTATTTATTGATCAGGCTTTGAATCATCGCACTGGTACAAATGCCTCCGTGGCCTCTTACCTGTGTTTTGCTTTCAGTCTGTGAATTATAGAAAATGAAGAGTGACATTAAACATGCCATCTTCGGGAATAGTTACCAGACTGCAGCAGATGAAGAAGTCATGGAAATCAGCGCCAATGTTCTCCTATTTTAGAAGATGCAGAGAGGGAAAATGGCATTTTATACTTTCAAGATAATTTTAGAAAGGCATTCTCTGAAATGGACGTAGTCCTTAACTCTAGAAAGAAACACTTTGCCAGTGAGATCAATGCTTCTCCTAAAGAAATAATTTAGAACAATTCAGGTTGGAAGAACAAAACAGAGACATATTCTTCTATCATTTGGCTAGTTATTTAGCCCTTCCCTCTCACTGAAAGTAAGTTGTGACTGCTTGAGCCTTCTTTGTATTGTTGAAGAGCACATACCTCATTTAAAGAAAAGAATGTGTTGTAGCTATATTTAACTTATTTGATATATTTCACAAGTATATCGCTTGCAATCTCCCTTAAATCCAAGAAAGCAAAATGTTTTTGCTTCATCATCATCAGTCATCAATTCAGTGTGATGCCTAATGTATTAGTTATCCTGTGGTAGATGACAGGAGCGATCACTGAAAAAGTACATTATTTTGTGAAGGTAAATTTAACTCTAATTTTACATAGGTTTTTCATTAAGTTGGATTGTCTTAATAATTTTACACAGATATTTTTTTTATTTATTCTTGCAAGAGCCCAGAGTTTTCTATTCCATCTGCTTCCCAGTGCCAAGATAGTAATTCATAAGGTAAAGGTAAAGGTTCCCCTTGCACATATGTGCTAGTCATTCCTGACTCTAGGGGGCGGTGCTCATCTCCATTTCAAAGCCGAAGAGTCAGCGTTGTCTGAAGACATCTCCGTGGTCATGTGGCCAGCATGACTAAATGCCAAAGGCGCATGGAAAACTGTTACCTTCCCACCAAAGGTAAGGGAAGTTTTTCTACTTGCATTTTTTTACTTGCTTTCGAATTGCTAGGTTGGCAGAAGCTGGGACAAGTAATGGGAGCTCATCCCGTTATGTGGCAGTAGGGATTTCGAACCGCAGAACTGCGACCTTTCGATCGATGAGCTCAGTGTCTTAGCCACTGAGCCACCGCGTCCCTTGTAGTTAAATCACTTCCTTTTTCAACCTGTGGTTCCATTGTGTGTGGGAACTACCAGAATTCTTAATCCTTCTGCCATTTAGGTTGCCCGATCTGAGAAACTTAAGTTTCCCTTTGGAAAATTGCACTCTAATTTGGCAAACGATTATTAGAATATAAACCTGTTCCCTGGTTTTAGGCCAAGTCTTGAGAGCAGGCAGCCACTTCGATTTGTGGTTTTTGAAGTTTGTAATGGACTAAAGCACAAGAATCTTTCTCTGTAATGAGGATTTGGTTGATGAACATAGAAGTGAAATGTTCTGTCTTGTATGCAGCTCTAAGGATGATAAGAATTGTTTATCAAGATATGCTTCCCATGTCTATGGGATAAGGAATGATTGAGGAACTTGTATGGATTAACATTTTGACTTTCTTCTTCTTTAGAGGTTAGGAATTTAGAGATTAGTAGCCTAGGTTCCATGGATTATCCACAGGGCGAGCTTTTAGCTCAGAGTGGGATAAAATAACAAGAAAGGTAGTTAGTGAAAACAGCATTAGAGAAATGTAGTACAGGTAAGTCCCCCAGTTAAAACAATTCATTTAGTGACTGTTCAAAGTTACAGTGGCACTGAAAAAAGTGATTTATGGTTTTTCACACGGTTGCAGCATCTCCATGGTCACCTGATCAAAATTCATAAGATACTTATGAATTTTGCTGTGTCCCAGGGTCATGTGATCAGCTTTTGCGACCTTCTGACAAGCAAAGTCAAATGGGAAAGACAGATTCACTTAACAACCATGTTACTAAGTACAGAGATCCCCCTTAACAACTGTGGCAATAAAAATCGTAAAATGGGACAAAACTCACTTAACAAATGTTTCACTTAGCAACATAAATTTTGGGATCAGTTGTGGTTATAACTCGGGGACTCCCCGCAAAGCAAATGGAAAAACAGGGTTTTTATATTGTAGTGAAACTATTGGGTCAGTTGGTTTTATGCACTGAAATTTAGGACTTGTACTAAGTTTATTTGCCGCTGAAAATGATTTGTTTTATCATTGTTTTGGCATTTTTTTACACATGATATTGAGCCACAAATCTAGGCTGCAAAGGAGCCCCTGACAAGGCAAAGCTAGAGAATTGCATGATGGCTTAACATGTTGTAAATTAGCTTCTATTTCTTTAGTTGATTTTTACTACAGCGCGATTTTCTTTTTTGTAATGCTGTTTGATTCCAGTGTGTTCAATTCTGCTTAGTAGCTCAAGACTGAAAGCCAGATCGAGATTGGTGGGTCTGTCTGACATGCTCATCTTCAGCCTCCGTTCACACACTTGCAGAATCATAGCTAGTTAAGAGTTGGTGTGTAAATTTTTGGATGGATTATACCTGTATATTTCACCACCTTGCTTAGCAACCCAATTCTGGTCCCGATTATGTTCATAAATTGAAAATTACCTGTAGTCAGAGTTCTTGAAACACAGCAATCTTTTTCTTGCTTTTTCAAGTGGCTTTGTTTTAGTAAGTCCATCCACAGAGATAAATACAATTTCCCCAGATGAGATGCAGTACAGAGATACAGCTCAAAGCTTATTTCCAGGTCAGATCGCAGTTTAAGTACATAACTTTGCCTTGAACATTAATTCATCTTTCACCAATGTGTAGAACTGACAACAGCCCAGGAAATGCAAAAGGCGAGTTATTTTTAAATGCAAAATCTCTGCCTAGCTGACTCCTTAAAACAAGAAACGGGCAGAGGAATATTTATCACCCTTTCTGACTTTCCTGATCAATACAAGCGACTAAATAGCTGCTGCTTTCGGCTTATCAGGATTGGGGAATATGTATATAATTATATAAGCATCCCTCTTGCTGCCTGGCTCCTATGATATATATGAAGTTACTTTCTACGAGTCAGAGTATCGGCCCAAAGTAGTTTTCAACTGCGGTGTCAGTAGCTGTAGCTAAAATGCTTACAACCATCTCGTAACTCTCAAGGGTATGTCACTTTACAGCATGTGCTCCCTACGTAGAATAACATTTCTGAAATGTTGTGACAACCTGATAACAGTGAAGATCCCTTGAAACAGTATCTTTAAGCTTCAGAACTGGCTCAGGACATTTTGGTGACTGAACTGATGACATCCTGCGCATAGGATGGCAACTGAATTGTATTTTGACAGGCTTTTCCATTGTGCTGCTAAGTCAATTCATCTACATATGGGATTTCCTCATCTTCCTGTAAGGGACCTCATGCATTTACTTCACGTGGGAAGGTCTTAGACCATAGAACGTAGGGTAATAGGGTTGGAAGGAAGGTCTTCTAGTCCAACCCCCTGTTTCATTCTGCTTAACAGAAGGACTTGCTCTGCTTAATTTCTTAAGAGATAGGAGGCACTCTTAACACTCTTGAGGATTTTGGCTTTTTCTGTTAGTGGTCCATGGATACCCAAAGATAAGCGGCAGAATCATCATACTGGTCCCAATAAAGCAGGAGTGTCAAACTCAAGGTCTGCAGCCCGCATCCGGCCCGCGGAGTGATTAGATCTGGCCCGCTGGGCTGCCCTGGAAACAGCAAAGGACTGGCCTGTGGTACCTCTGCCAATGAAAACGCAGCTTGGGAGGGCTGCACACGGCCATCCCAGGCTCTGTTTTCGGCCATGATCGTCTCTTGCAGCCCGCTGCCAGTGAAAATGGAGCTCGGGGTGTGTGTGCGCGACCCCCCCCGAGCTCTGTTTTTGCTGGCAGAGGGCTGTTTTTGCTCACCCAACACGAGTGACGTCGAGCTGGCCATTCCCACCCAGGCTACCACGTCCACCCGCCCCCCTGAGGTAAAACACAACCCAGATATGGTTGAAATCAAACTCAATGAAATCGAGTTCGACACCCGTGCAATAAAGTGACCTTCTCTGCTGATATATTGACATTGGGAGTGGACTGTGCTCTTGGCTTTCCATTCGACCTCTGGTGAATACAGGTAGTCCTCAACATACGACCACCATGAGTGCAATTTTTTGTTGTTGCAAAGTGAGACAATTATTAAGTGAGAGTTTTGCCCCGTTTTGCAATTTTTCTTGCCACAGTTGTTAAGTGAATCACTGATTTGTTAAATTAGTAACTCAGTGGTTAAATGAATCTGGCCAGAAGGTTGCAAAAGATGATCACATGTCCCCAGAACATGGCAACCGTCATAAATATGAACCAGTTGCCAAGCATCCGAATTTTGATCATGTGACTGTGGGGAAATGCTGCAATGGTCCCAAGTGTGAAAAATGGTGATAAATCACTTTTTTTCAAGTCCGTTGTAAGTTCAAATGATCATTAAACGAGCGATTGCAAATCAAGAACTACCTCTACATGTAAATTTAGAGGTAGTCCTCGACTTACATCAGTTCATTTAGTGACCGTTTGAAGTTATAATGGCACTGAAAAAAGTGACTTATGACCAGTGGTGAAATCTAAAATTTGTTACTACCAGTTCTGTGGGCGTGGCTTGGTGGTGGTGGGTAATGTGAAATGAGTGGGCATAGTCAATTTTTTTTTTTACTTTTAAAATCATTTTTTCTACAACCTCTTGGGCGAAGAGGTTGTAAAAAATGCTTTCAAAAGGCTCTGATGATCCCAGCTGAGTTGCCTGATCATCAGAGGCTTTTTTTCTTTTAAAAGCCTCTGATGATCCCAGCTGAGCCCTGCGATCATCAGAGGCTTTTTTTTTTAAACTTTTAAAAGCATTTTTTCGGCGGAAGAGGTTGTAGAAAAAATGTTTTTAAAAGTAAAAAAAAGCCTCTGATGATTGTGCGGCTCAGTTGGGCATTGGGGAGGGCCAGGGATTTTTGCTACTGGTTCTCCGAACCACCCGCTTCCATCGCTACTGGATCGGGTGATCCGGTGCGAACCTGGAGCATTTCACCCCTGCTTATGACCATTTTTTACACTTACAACCATTGCAGCATCCCCTTGGTCCCGAGATCAAAATTCAAATGCTCGGTAACTGACTCATGCCTATGACAGTTGCAATTTCCTAGGGTCATGTGATCCCCTTTTGCGACCTTCTGATAAGCAAAGTCAATGGGGAAGCCGGATTCGCTTAACAACCATGTCACTAACTTACCAACTGCAGTGGTTCACTTAACAACTGCGGCAAGAAACTGTAATAAAATTGGGCAAAATTCACTTAAGCGGCGGTGGCGCAGTGGTTAAGAGTGCAGTACTGCAGGCTACTTCTGCTGACTGCCGCTGTCTGCAATTTGCCAGTTCGAATCTCACCAGGCTCAAAATTGACTCAGCCTTCCATCCTTCCGAGATCGATAAAATGAGGACCTAGATTGTTGGGGGCAATATGCTGACTCTGTAAGCCACTTAGAATGCACTGTGAAGCGGTATATAAATCCAAATGCTATCGCTAAATGCTATTAACAAATATTTCATTTAGCAACAGAAAGGTTGGGCTCTATTGTGGTTGTAAGTCGAGGACTACCTGTACTTCTTAATGATACAAAGGAAGGGCTAGTATTGTTCCTCTTTCCAACCAATTCCCATAAAACCTGCCCTTCTCAGTAAAAGAAAAAACGATTTAATGGAAGGAAAGCAGCCTAGGCAGGTGGGCTAGAGGAAATCGGTCCCTGAAAACGGAGGTGTGCCAAAGTAACCGACCGCTTGATACTTCTGAGGGGAGGAGCAGGACATTCCGTTACATCTGTTCAATTTTCTGTCCGTGCACAATCCTGAGCAGACAGTCAGTGCATTGACAGTCTTGAGGTCAGGATGTTGTGGACCTTATTTACCAGTTATGTAGCTAGCTATCATCGCACAGCAGCTGTGTGGGGTTTCCCCCTCTGGGATCACAGGTTCCTTTCTGGCATCGTGCGCCGCCTTGGTTTTTGATTGAGGGTAAAAGGTGAATTGCTGGAGGGAAGGCCGCTGCCTGGTTGTGTAGCTTAAAACTCTTTATTGCTGAGGCCAGTTTGCCTCCACGAAAGGAAAATAGGATAAAGCCCGGTAACTGAAAAGGAGCAAGAACTCAACTTTCAGGAAATAGTCTCTTGAGTGGTCAGCCGCGGTAGATCCGGCCAGAATAGGGAATAAGGTAGGCACATGTGCTAGTGACTGGGAAGCTTCTGTCTCAGTGGCTTGATATCTGGCACAGTGCAGAAGGAAAAAGATGAACGGGAGGCTGTGATGGCCCTGGCACATGAATATGAAGAACGACGCAATTTAATTTTCACAGGTGATTCATATCCGCGCAAAGGAGAATTCTCAGATTAGTAGCTTTGCAGCAAGGGTGGTTGGCTTTGAAAGGATTTGTCGGAGGGCGAGAAAGAGTAGAGAGAATGGAAGAGTATGGCACAGCAATTCTATGAAATGAGTTGTAATGAGATTATGACCCAAATTAGAAATATTAAATATCTTTTTATCGCTGTAAATTATAAGTATATAGTTTAATTTTCTTCCTTCACTTCCCAGAAGGCAGGAATAATTTAATTGGACTCTGAGACAAGGATAGATTTCATTTAGACCTTTTCTGATTATTTTTAAAGCACCACTGAAATGATAATGAAGTGTGCAAGCCACAAATGGCAGCAGCTGCTGTTGCTGGGGCCGATCTGAGGATTCTGTTTTAGAAAGCCACAAGAGGGCAACCGTGTAACGCTCAATTCAGAAATTCACACCGTAAACTTGCAGAGTTCATGCTAAAATGCTTTATATACAGGCGCAGTTAGGCTGGCTCAACCTTTTAAGCTGATCTTTTGCCATAGGATAGCTTGAATCACTGATGTTTGTAAACTTTATGGATTTTCTCTAGGAAGTTTTGTCTGTCTATCTGTCTGTCTGTCTATCTTGTCTATCCGTCTACCTATTTACCCACCATCTACAATCTATTTCCTATCTCTGTCTGTCTGTTTGTCTATCTTTCTCTCTCTTCACCTATGTCTGTCTATCCTCACATGTCTGTCTGTCTGTCTATCATCTATCTATCTATCTATCTATCTATCTATCTATCTATCTATCTATCTATCTATCCATCTATCTATCATCTATCTCTACCTACCTACCTACCTACCCAGTGGTGAGTTTCAATTTTTTTTACTACCGGTTCTGTGGGTGTGGCTTGGTGGGCGTGGCTTGGTGGGTGTGGCATGGAAAGGATACTGCAAAATCTCCATTCCCATCCCACTCCAGGAGAAGGATACTGTAAAATCTCCATTCCCTCCCCAATCTAGGGGAAGGTACTGCAAAATCCCCATTTCCTCCCGATCAGCTGGGACTTGGGAGGCAGAGAATAGATGGGGACTGGGCCAGTCAGAATTTTTACTACCGATTCTCCGAACTACTCAAAATTTCCGCTACCGATTCTCCAGAACTGGTCAGAACCTGCTGAAACCCATCTCTATACCTACCTACCTACCTATCTCTACCTACCTACCTACTTACCTACCTACCTACTTACCTTTCATCTATCTATGGTATCTATCTATTTGTCATCACCTATATATGTGGCTGTCTGTCTATCATTTATCTATATCTGTATCTATTGTCTGTCTGTCTGTCTAGCATCTCAAGGGTGTTGGACTAAAGCAAATGGCAGGAAAATCCCAGTATGCTTTATGGGAATTAATTCAAGAGCAGAATAAGAATTCAGGCAATAGCAACACGCCATGGGTTGGGATGAGAACAAGTGAGAAAAGATAGCCCATGGCTTTTCTTCCACAGAGAGTCATTTCTGTAAAATGGTGTGAAATATTTGATGGATGACTGGGTTATACATTTTGCAACGTTCCTCTTGCTCAGATGCTGTCAAGAGTCTGTTGTACCTGGTATAAATGTTTCCTAGCCAAGCAGGCCTTGACTCTGGGGAGGGCATGACTCAATCTATACCTACTAGATGCAGTACATAGTGTGAACACTGAACCTTGAACACATGGGGTTTTGCTCTTGCAAAAGTGCAGCAGGAGGTCAAAATGATAACCGTTTAGCCTTTGCTGAATGTTAATTTACTTGGTCTGTTAATTACTTGGTCTGTTGTGTGAATGTTTGGGTGGTTTAGGGATGGGCAATTTGTGGTGGGAGGGTGTGTGCTTGGGGATTGTTATGTGTGTTGGACCTGGTCTTTGGGTGTTAAGTGAATTTCATTGTATGGGTATACTGTGTATACACGTACAATGACAATAAAGTTGTTGTTATTATTATTATCAATATCCCAGAGGATTTATTGTGTTTTTTAGAGAGTGCAAGTTCCTCAATTTTTTTTTTTTGTTGGTAGAAGGTAATTTGTCATTGACCAGCTCAGTGGTGAGGAGCTATGGCACCACCAATGAGCCTAAATCACTGTTCTGACTTGGAAATTGGAGTTAGTCATAACTGAATAGTAGAAAATATGTTTTGTTCACAGATGGTCCTTGTCCTATTTATTTGCAATGCTCATATATCATCATATTTCAAAACAACTTCAGTGGATCACATAGAAAACTTTAAAACAAAATAACCAAGAAAAAGGCAGTTAAAACAATTCCATCATCATCATCATCATCGTCGTCGTCGTCGTCGTCGTCGTCGTCGTCGTCAATCATCTGTCAACGTCCGAGACAGCACGCTGTTCAAAGTTGCCACAATGCGCCGTTGTAGAATTGCCACACATGTGCAGGGTGTGTGTGCGCATGGGGGCCACAGATGGGTGTCGGGAGATGGGACTGATGCTGGGAGGGGAGCCAGGAAGGCAAGCCAGGTGCGGTTGGTTCAGAAGCCATTCATGCCTGAAGAGTACTTGCTGGAGCCGGCTAGGGAGCAACCAGGGTCAAAAAGTACTTGCTGGAGCCAGCCGAGAGCAACCGGGGACAGGAGGGCTGGGCGTGCTGAGTCCATATAGCCAGCTGGTTAGCAGAAGCCAGTAATTCTGGCTAGAAATCCTTTTACTTGTATTGTTCACCACGTGCCAAGCTGAGACTTCAGTAAAGAGACCCATTCTGCTCACAGTGTGGCCTCTTCTTTTGCTGGCTTGGTTTGGAACCGTATCATCTCCTCCTCCTCCTCCTCCTCCTCCTCCTCCTCCTCCTCCTCCTCCTCCTCCTCCTCCTCCTCCTCCTCCTCCTCCTCCTCCTCCTCCTCCTCTTGCTGGCACATAACCCTACTGATAACAAATCAAATCTCTAATTAAAAGAGATTTAAGGCATAGTTATAGAGAACTAGTGGTTCAGGGTGTCAACCTTCTGAGGTAGGAAGGTTGGAAACATGGATCAGATGATAGGAAACATGATCAGATGAAACTAATTCTACTTTATTGCAAGGCTACATTTAAAGAATCTCATAAGTCTGAAAGCACAAATGTCTCGCCTTCTCTTTTTACAGCCTGATAAGTTAGGGAGGACCCCGAATTTCTTTCTGTTATGCAACCCCACCCATTTATCTGATTGTTCCTAGGCAGCAGCTCTTCTTCCCTTCTCCTCTTCCAAGGCCATTCCCACATAGCACTACACAGGGGTTAAATGAGCTCCAGCAGGAAAGTTGCATATACAGTAGCTGCCTGTGAATTCCATGGTACTGTCCTTTATCCAAATGTTTTGTATGAAAAAGAGAGAATGAAGGGTTTTTTTTGTTTTGTTCATATCACTATTTCTTTTAAATCTCAGAATCTGCTGACAATGGTCATTGCTTTAAAAGTATGTGTAAAAATGGAACAAAGAGTTGAATCAATGAAAATAATATTGACAATTACAGGTAGTCCTCGACTTATGACCACAATTGAGCCTCAAAATTTCAGTTGCTAAGCAAGAGAGTTGTTAAGTGAGTTTCCCCTCATTTTACAACCTTTCCTGACACAGTTGTTAAGTAAATCACTGCAGTTATTAGTAACACAGTGACTCTGGGCTTTCCCCTTGTCAGAAGGTCACAAAAGGTGATCACATGAGCTGGGAGACTGCATTTGCCATAAATGCAGCCACTTGACAAGCATCCAAATTTTGATCATGGGATCATAAGTATGCTACAACGGTCATAAGTCTGAAAAATGGCCCTAAGCCACTTTTTTTCAGTGCTGTTGTAACTTTTAATAAACGAATATTTGTAAATGAGTGGTTGTAAATCGAGGACTAACTGTATTGTGATGTTTATTTCTCATCTACATTTTCAATGTGCTTCCCTCTTTGTTGTGGCCCGCTAGCGGCCTGCGCGGATTGTTGCTGATCCCGATGACGAGGAGGCTGGTGTGGTGCTGCGCCAGCAGCCTGTGCAGCCGGCGTTTGAATCGGACAGCGAGGAGGCTGAAGAAGATGTGGTGCCAGAGGCAGGGATTCAGTCAGGGCCTTCAGAACCTCCAGAGGCTCCTTTAAGTGAAGAGGATGAAGAGGAGGAGCCTGTTCTCAATGCACGGGCACACAGAGCTGCCAAAAGGCAGGAGTGGTTCCTTAGGAGGAGGTCTCCTCGAGAGTAAGGCTTGGGGCTAATTGGCCACGCCCTTAGCCTATTTTAGAAAGTACGCAGCTTGTAACAAGCTGCAGGAAACAACTTTAGTTCGCTAATCATTGCATTGGGATATCTCTGCAACCTTGCTTCTGGGCTTTCTGCCAACTCCAGTAAGACACTATCTTATCTCCGGAGTCTCCGGAGAGGGGCGGCATATAAATTTAATCAATCAATCAATCAATCAATCTCTGGAATTATGGCAGGCTGTTAAGAACGCCTATTAACAGCCGGCATTTGTTAAAACTGTGTTATTTGAGTAAACTAAGTTTTGTTCAGAGCTTGTGTGTGCTGTGTTCTTTGGGATCTGTAGCTGGGGCAGAACACTCTTTTCCCCCTTTTGTATCACGCTATAAATTACCCCGAGGGGGGGGAACTTTTAGTGGAATGTAGGAGCATTCAGAAGGACCGCTCTGACCACGGGGGTCTCAAATTGTGCAAATCTGTCTCAGTGTTATCAAATGAGCAGATTTATTAAAAATGGCAACAGCACTTTAGACCGAACATATTGGAGAGAAAATTGCTCTGAGCCTGGAACATTCTATACCACAAATGTAACTGTTAAAAACACCTGTTAATACCTACTGTTCAGAGAGCTGGTAGGGCTGTAGATTCCTGACAAACTGACAATTCTACTCAGGTTGCTCAGAATTTATTTCAAAAGTTTATGTCCTTCATTGAAGGTCCATATAGTGGATTTTTAAAAAAAAAATTCATCTGAAAGTAAGGATCAGAATTATAAAGAAAATGCTGCACTAAAGGAAGATGCGTATGCATAGTGGCAATTACCCTGTACTCTTAGCAGGCTAAGCATGTACAGCAATGAAACACGGTGTGGAGACAAATGGAAGCTTCTGAAATACAGGTAGTCCTCGACTTACATCCATAATTGTAAGTTGCAACCAGTTAAGTCGGTTATTAAGAGAATGATGTGATGGTTAAGCAAATCTGGCTTCCCTCAAAAGCCAACTGGGAAGGTCACAAACCAATCTGCAGCCAATGTAAACACATGGTGGTTTCCAAGCGCCTAAATTTTAATCATGTGACCATGGGTATGCTGCAGTGGTCATAAGTGCAAGGACCAGTCATAACTCCCTTTTGGTGCCATTGTAACTTTGAACATTGCTAAGCAAATGGTTGTAAGTCAAGGACTACCTGTAGTTGAATAATCCTGTAGCTGATTTAATTATTAAAAAAAAAGCTGCTTCATATGGGCTCTGAAATATCTCTTTCTAAGGATTTGCATAGCCATACCATCTTCGTCTATCAGGTAGATAAGAGGTTTCTACAGACATAGCATTCTCCTCATCAGAAATCTTGATTTATGAAGAAACAGAATCAGGATGACAACACTCTGGAGTTGGTAGGCACATTTAGACTGGATTATGTCAGGGGTGAAATTCAGCAGGTTCTGACAGGTTCTGGAAAACCGGTAGCTGAAATTTTCAGTAGTTCGGAGAACTGGCAAATACCACCTCTGGCTGGCCCCAGAGTGAGGTGGGAATGGAGATTTTGCAACATCCTTCCCCCAGGAGTGGGGAGGGAATGGGGATTTTGCAACATCCTTCCCCTGGAGTGGGGTGGGAATGGAGATTTTGCAGTATCCTTCCCTTGCCACGCCCACTAAGCCACACCACACCCACCAAGCCACGCCCACAGAACTGGTAGTAAAAAAAATTGAATTTCACCACTGGATTATGTGGTGCCACTGAATGGCCACCATTGTTAGAGATGGCTTCCCAAGATGGCTGCTTTGGTAGCTCTGACCAGGCAAAATAATACTTTGTTAAAAGCTCGGTCCCAACATATGCTCTGCTTTCTTAGCTTAGTCTTGTCATTTTCTTGGCCAGAGGGAGAGACATCTGAATAAGGCACCGGCTATGGTTTGTATCTTCTAAGATGGCATATGAAACCAGGCCAGGGCTACAAGCTCTCTTAAGAACCGAGAGACTTCAAAGGCTGTGACTTCCCCTTTGTGGCAGCGCAGCTTCCTATTCAATTATTATTGTTTTTAATTAAAGCGATCTTTTGAAAATGAAAATTAAGGCATGTGTTGAGAGGATGTGTTCATGGGTACATAGGGGTTTAGACACCTACTGATTTTTTTTTGGAGCTCCTTTCTCATCCTGTCTCGGCGATTCCTGGAAATCCCTTGGAAGCCTGTAATTGTGACAAAGAGATGTTAATGAAAGCAGCAGGACAAATGAAGATCATCCTAATTGATTTGGTCATGCCCCCTGGTCATTCTATTTTGATTGAATATCCTTAATACGGTGAATCAGGTTCAAGGATGAGATTTAAAGATTTAATTAATTGTTGAATTATAGTCCCCCAAATTTGGAATTATCTGTTTACGGAGAACTTTTGGATCTGTTGAATATTGCAAAAAGACTGTTAACGCACTGGTGAAATCTAAAATTTGTTACTACTGGTTCTGTGGGCGTGGCTTGGTGGGGGGGATAATGTGACTGGGTGGGCGTGGCCAATTTTTTTTTTAACTTGAAACCATTTTTTCTACAACCTCTTCGGCAAAGAGGTTGTAAAAAAATGCTTTCAAAAGACTCTGAGATCCCAGCTGAGTTGCCTGATCAGCAGAGGCTTTTTTTCTTTTAAAAGCCTCTGCCCGTCAGGCAACTCAGCTGGGAACATCAGAGGCTTTTAAAAGCATTTTTTTTTACAACCTCTTCAGCTGAAAAATGTTTTTAAAAGAAAAAAAGCCTTTGCCGATCAGGCAACTCAGCATCTGTGTGCATCTGTGTGTAAAT
Organism: Pantherophis guttatus; assembly: GCF_059756535.1. Classification (NCBI taxonomy): domain Eukaryota; kingdom Metazoa; phylum Chordata; class Lepidosauria; order Squamata; family Colubridae; genus Pantherophis; species Pantherophis guttatus. The sequence continues at coordinate 239,340,766 of NC_142064.1, forward strand.
CTGTGTGTTCTGTTTTGTTCTTCATCGTTCCAGTTATATTAAAGCACTTTTTAAATACATATTTCTGTTAATACAGACAAGAAGTACTATTTTTACTGTAAGATTACATTAACAGAATCTTGCAAATCTGAAAGTACAACTCGCCCCCCCCCCTTTACCTTTACACTTCAAGAAACTAGAGAGGGTCCCATTTGAGATATTTGCCATGCCCACTTTCCTTCTGTGGACCCAGCTGCTGCTTATCTGACCATCGTCTAGTCTGTGGCTCTCCTCCTGTATCCTAAGGTCATTTTCACATCCCATTACACACATTCATGGGCAATATATATATTTTTATCAGAAAAGAGAAAGCTAAGGAACCAGATCATGATAACTCAAGAGCAGGTGTTGGTTTTTTAATTTTAACTTTTTCACATTCAGAGAAATTTGTTTGCTGTACATGAAGTTAGGGCTAAAGCACATTTTTTTTTTAAAAAAAATGGTCCAATCATTTAAAAAGGTAGAACAGAAACAGCTAATTGGCCTATAGGGATTTGATGTTAACTATCCATTACAGTTCACATTTGTTTAGGCTATTAAAGGACAGTCTGACTTGGACAGCAGATTATGTTAAGGATTTGGTAAGTGCATTTTTGTTTTACTTTGTTATTTTTTTGCTTTGATGATTTTTAAAGCTACCTGAACAATAGTAGCATGAGTTGATTTTCCCCCTGTGCTTGTGCTTTTTCTAACATTTCTTGGAAAATGTAGTTCATTTACATAACATTTGGTGATAATAGATTTTTTCTCAGCTGCTTTTTAATAGCCTTCATTTTGTAAATGTTGCAAACATGGTATACTTGTTTATTTCATAGTTATAAATGTTACACAAGCACTTCTTAAAATGGTGATACTGTAGAGGGAGTGAGAACAAGCAGTGGACTGCTTATTTTAAAACATGAAGAGAAACTGGGGAATAATTCAGATTAAATCCACATTCATAATTTAATTCATATTCAAATCCACATTCATATTTAATTGCTTGGCGTGTGTCTGGGTAAAATATCCCACCCATTAAACAAGATGATTATGTGTGTGTGTTAATATGTGTGTGTGTAAAATTGCAATGATAATAAATGATTATAGAGGGCTAGAAAAGGCATTTCATAATATATACATCGTGATGGGAAAAGCAGCAATTAGCTTTAAATAATGTTGTGATTTAGAAAGTCATTATAATCAAAAGGTAAAATCCTCTTCTTGAACCTTAAGCCCAAATAATTTTGTTGCAATATTAGCGCTTCCTGGGTCAAATTGCTCATTTTAAACCTTCAAGTTTATGTATTGCCTGAATCTGTGCAACTTCCTCTTAGTGTGTCGCATAAATAAAAACTGATTATGAACGATGCTGTTAGGACTATAATACATTCAATGGGGAGTGTAACAGGTAAATACAAGAACCATTCAGAAGATTCTACAGCAGGGGTGTCAAACTCCTCAGGGGTGCTTAAATCTGGCCTGTGGGGCCTGCCTGGAAATAGCAAAGGACCACCTCATGGTGCATCTGGCAGCCAAAATGGGACACAGGGCCCCCACGCACGTCCCCCCCCTCGTGCCCCATTTTCGGCCTGGACTGCCTCCTGCAAAACTCTGGTGGTAAAATGGGGCACATGGAGGCCATGCCCGGCTCTCCGTGCCTCATTTTCAGCCTCATGCCTCACGTGCCTCCGTGCCTCATTTTCAGCCTCGCCTCATTTTGACCTGCAAAGTGCTGCAGGAGGCCATCCAGGCCAAAAATGGGGTGTGGGGGGGGGGGCTGTGGGTGTACGACCTGTTTTGGCCGGCAGGGTGCTGCAGGAAGCGTCTGTTCCATCTCTCCCACCCCCTCCTCCTCCTCCTGGCTGGTCCGCGGAGGAGAACTACAATGCTGATCTGACCCTCGAAGAAATCCAGTTTGACACACCCCTGTTCTACAGTAAAAATCAATCCTATCAAAATAACAGTTATTCTATTTACACCAATAAAAGGGTGAGACTCACTGTTGTGTCTTTTAAAGTTACAGTACAGGAACAAGAACTGGATAAGCTGTTAGGTTGCCTCTTTCTGCAGACCACACATTTGGGGGAAGGGCCTGTGCAAATCATCGAAAGCATAAACATGACTGCTAATTAATAACTTTATTTTACCATGACACCAATGCTCAAGGGACTGGCTGCAGTCAAAACCCTCAGTGCTCCAGAAGGTCAGGAGAAGATTGTGTTGTTTATGCTATGTGTGTGAGTCATTACACGCTTTCCCAGAATAGCCATGTCTAGAGTAAGCAGTACTCTATCCAAAAAAGAAACAACAACACCGCATCTAGCAGGACTTTCCCCTTACACACATGCTTCTGATCTTATTCTGAATGCTACCCTTTTTTACTTTAGGTTTCCTTCCATTTGGGGATTGTTTTAAAAAAAAACAGTGAAAATGTGGGTGGGGTACAGATTTTATCAATATATGTGGCAAAATCAGGCATTCCGTTCTCTGCTTCAAGCATTTATGAAATACTTATTTTTATACGTTTTTCAGGGCATGTTTATCATTAGGAAGAACATGGGTACCATTTGTTGTCCTTTCCCTAGCAGAGAGGTGAAGAAATGTCAAGAAGGACAAGCAATCATGTTGCGTTCTTCAGTTTTTCCAAGCTTTATTTTGAGGGTTGCAGAATTCTTTTTTTTACCTTGTTAGACAACATTGGTGAAGATGTTTTGAAGTGAGGTTTTTAGTTGCCCTCCTCCCTGTAGGATCATTCACAGTTTTTACTTATCAGCTCCAATCAATAGGACTGGGATCTCAAGGTCGGATATCTGTCTGTGTGTCTGTCTGTGTGTCTGTGTGTCTGTCTGTCTGTCAGGGGTCTGCAACCTTTAACACTCAAAGAGCCATTTGGACCTGTTTCCCACAGAAAAGAAAACACTGGGAACCACAAAACCCTTCCCGTGCCTGACTATTTCTTGAGCGGCCACAAAACTAGCATATGTAGTTGAATTAAACAATCTGTTTTCTTCTGAAACTTTGCTTTTCTTGGATTTATCCATGGTTGGCCTACCGGGGGTTGAAAAGCTCACTAAATCGTGTGCCAGTGGATGTCACACATTGAGGGTTGTGAGGCATATTTTGAGTGATAGGGAACCACAGCAGAGGGGTGAAAGAGCCACATGCGGCTGCAGAGCCGCAGGTTGCTGACCCCTGCTCTATATCTATCTATCTATCTATCTATCTATCTATCTATCTATCTATCTATCTATCTATCTATCTACCTACCTACCTACCTACCTACCTACCTACCTACCTACCTACCTACCTATCTTATATCCATCCATCCATTCCAGAACAATTCTTGGTGGTGTATAAATTAAATCCATCCATGCCAGAGCAATTCTTGGTGGTGTATAAATTAAAATAATAACTTAGTACCATAAAACAGATAAAAGAATTCGATAATCACAGAGCCATCATTCTCTAATAACACACTTCCACTCAGGGAGCACATATACTACCTATTTGGCCATGTATCTCTTACTCTCTGTTTGAGACTCGGCTCAAGCTGTAGCTCTGACTGAAAAGAGCCAATTACTGTATGTTGGGTTGTTTCATGGAAAAAAAGAACCAAGTTTGTTGGTGCTGAAAAAAGATAAATGATCACTACCCTCAAATTTACATGAGTGGTATGAAGGAAAAGAAAGGAAGAAAAGAAACAGCATGCATTTCTGATGCCTCTGCTAATTGTTTGGCATGGTTTGAGCCAAGATGTTTGAGAGAGAGAAGAAAAAGGAAAACGGAGAACCTCTTATGCAACCCGGAACGCAGGAGCATTCCCTGATCAACCTGACCTACCAGGGTTCGTGCTTCTGCTGTGCACCTCCCAGATATAATTGATCAGGTCAAATAAATCAAAGCTGCTATTCCATTTGTCAGGAGCTGAAGTAGCAGGATGGGATGTCATATTACCTGCCTTGGCAGTCCTTCACATATTCCCCAAGTGAACCCTCTTGTCTTCTCACTTCATCTCACACTGCCAATCCAATTTAATAGGCAGTAATAAAATGGGATGCAGAGTAGGGGCCTTAGTGCTTTCTATTTATGTGGGAAAAGTTCAGGTAGCGGATGCACATCTGGTCATGCAGGTGGTTCAAGATAATTGCCAGGGGGGTCTTCCGAGTTACATTGGATCAGTGTTTCCTTGAACCCCATTGCTCGACTTCCGTGCAAGCAAGTCTTTGGTTTGGGAAATGGCTGGCAAAGATGTCCCAGTGGTCCTTACTGACATATGTCCCACAAAATAATGAGCCAGCAAAGCTCCTTCCATCTCATAGAAATGCAGAAGCTTTTGTTGCAACTGTTTATTGTTCCTCCCTCTCCAGTCCCTGGGCTCAACTTGACCTTCAGCTACCAGGAGCTCAGTGCAAGCCAGGCTTATAATAATGAATTATACAGTCCATTCCCCCCTCCCCCCCCATAATAGTTACACACATTGGCTCAGGAAATAAACATGACAGAATTGTCTCTTTTAATGAAATGTGACAACCAACCTGTTGCATTTCTCCAGCGGTCATAGTATAGTATAGGTTGGGAATGACAGGTTTTAATTGCTACTTTCCCCGTGCTTCTTTAGGCTATTTAAGGAAATGTATTATGAGATGGGGGAGAGTGGGGAGATTGAAGATTTTATCAGTATTATATGCTTGGAGAGGAATGTATATGCATGGCACTTTGGTCTGGGATCACTTTATTATTTATTTTATTTATTTAGCATATGGCATACAATGTCAGGGAAATCTACAAATGCTAGATACAATACAGTCCTGATAGCCTAAATTGCAGGCTCATTCTGTTCAGCACTTGCATGCCTATCCTTGGTGCACCTTGGTTACACTGTCTGACTAGCGGCACTCAGGTTGCTGGCTCTTTTGGGCTCCTCTGCCGGTCGCGCTTTGTGTTGTGTTGTCTTGTGTCCGGCCAGGTCCAATGCTGGCTTCCGCTCTTTCCGCACACATGAACGCAGCAAGGGATCAATTTAGAGAAGATGGATTAGGAATGTAGAAGAAATCCATTGCTGATTCTCATGGAACACATTTAGATGTTGCAGTACAAACCTACTCTGGTAGCACCCATACTTCTCTAAAACTCACCTGAGCCCTGACTGAGCAGACTAAAGCACTGTTGTTAACATCAGCTGCCTGCAATTACTGCAAGTTCAAATCTCACCAGGCTCAAGGTCGACTCAGCCTTCCATCCTTTCTAAGGTAGGTGAAATGAGGACCCAGATTGTGGGGGCAATAAGCTGACTTTGTATAAATATACAAAAGGATGAAGGCTATTGCTTAACGCATTGTAAGACGCCCTGAGTCTCCGGAGAAGGGCGGCATATAAATCAAATTAAAAAAAAAAGAATTCTGTGTGGGATATTGCTTGGGTATACGTCTTATTTGTTAACTGGCCTATGCAAAAGAGCCTGCTGTTGATCGACTTTAGCAGTTGAAGGAAAGTGTTGGAGGAGGTCACTAAAAGTTGAGTCAGAGACAGGCCACCTCACACAACCACCTTGCTTCGAGGCAAGTGGCTTCTGTGCATACAGAGAATGCAGACAGACATTCAAAGTGAAGTGAAATGGTGCTGCTGTGATCTAGCAAGTAGAGTATTGCTTCAGTTTGCATCTTCAATGGCTCCAACACATGGCTTAGTACATCTTTATGACTTAAGCATAATGGGTGACTGAAAGCTGAATTCTTTTCTCTGTGGAGACACAAAGAAGAAACATCAGTACTTCTGGAAGTGCCCCTCTGATTATGGAAGAGCACATGGTCAGCTGGGCATTCAAAGGAGTTTAGCCTGAAGAAGACACATGGATTGAAGAATCCTGCAGGTACAATAACCTCTATAAGTCTCTACAGTAATCCAGGCAGCAGAATAGCAAAATTAATAATTCTGAAAAGATTTGGCAGCATAGAAAATAATCTGAGGCAAAGGAAAGTACCAATAGTATTGAGTGCCTTGGGTACAATCCCAAAACATTACTTGAACACCGCCAGCATTGATAAAATCACCATCAGTCATTTGCAGAACTTTACGCAGCTTTACGTAGAACAGCTTACGTCCTGTGACAATAACTTTAATCTTATTAAACAATATCTGGTTATCCCGGGTCCTTGGGAAGGATTCTGTAGGTATATAATGTTGCAATATTTTCAGGATCAGACTCAATAAAGATAATAGAAGTTAAAGCTTTAAATATATTTCTTTTTAATTATGATAGGCATTCTATATTCACTGAATATTCGAGGTAGAAGCAACGAGAATGGTGAGGGTGGCTCCTTATATATACAAGGGGTGGAGCTAGGAATGGGAGTGGTAAGTTATGAATACATTAAAGTCCAAAGAATAAGTTAACCTCTGATGTTCCATATATACATTATTTACACATTGGAGAATAAGGCATTTACATCTGACAAATCCCCCTCTAAATGCCAGTTCTTTACACAACACCAATTACATTCTGATTCAGGACAATATAATACATATAATTTAGAAGTTAAATATTTGTGTTGTTTAGAAGGTAAGGGTTTTGTTAATATGTCAGCTAATTGTTCAGAAGTATCGCAATGTATTGCTTTAATGAATCCGTCTTGAGACAGTTGTCTCACATGCTTAAACTTTATATCAATATGCCTGGACCTTTGTCCAATTGCATCGGATCTGGATATTTCAATGGCCGCTTTATTGTCTTCATGCATAATAAATGGTAATGTGGGTTTCTTCCAAACATCAGTGATCAGATCATTGAACCATACAAGGTTATTTGCAGCTTTGGACAAACAAACATATTCCGCTTCTGTAGTAGAAGTGGCCACTAGTTCTTGTTTACCAGTATACCAGTAAACTGGACAATCATTCAATAGAAAAACATAACCAGAAGTACTCTTTCTGCATGTTGTATCACCAGCCCAATCTGCATCAGCATAACAAGTAATTTTTGGTTCTCTGTCATTATTGGGTTCCAACATTAAGCAAAAATCTAATGTACCCTTCAGATATCTTAGAATTCTTTTGACAGCTTCCCAATGATACAAGGTTGGTTTACTAACATATCTTGACAATAGATTGAGAGGTAATGCAATATCTGGCCTAGTCCAATTAGATATATAAAGGAGTGAACCTATAACTGATCTGTAAAATGTGTTGTCTTTAAACTCAGGGGAAGATTCATCAGTGTTTCTAAGAAAATCAGTTTGCATAGGGGTGTCACAGGTTTTAGCATTATTTAAGTTACATTTGTTTAGGAGTTCGATGATTTTATCTTTCTGTGTAAGTTTGAATCCCCTTTTAGTTTTGTTAATTTGCACACCAAGGTATTTATTCACTTTACCCAGAGATTTCAGTGAGAAGTGTTCATTTAACTTATTTACAAAGATTTCCCTGCTATCTTTATGCTTTCCAATGTATAAAATATCGTCCACGTAAATTAATACAAATTCAATATGATCATTACTCTTTTTTACAAAGAAACAGTTATCAGCAGTGGTGGCGTTGAAATCCATGGTCTTAAGTACTTTTACCAAGCAATCGTACCATCTTTTGCCGGATTGCTTTAATCCGTACAGACTCTTATTTAATAACCAAATTTCGTTCTTATTAGTGTATTGACTGTGTGGTGCTCTTACATATATTTCCTTATCTAATTTTGCATGTAAGTATGCGGTCTGTATGTCATATTGGAATACGTCCAGATTGAGTGCAGATGCTACTACAAGGGCTGTTTTGACACTCTCTGTTCTCACTGTGGGTGAATATGTATCAGTATAGTCTTCTGGATATTTTTGTGCATAGCCTTGTGCAACTAGTCTAGCCTTGTATAAGGTATTGCCTCCTTCTAAGTTCTTAATTTTATAAATCCACCTGGTACCTATAATTGTTTTATCCTTAGGTGCGATCGCAGGTGTGAATACATTTAATCCTTGTAAACTTTCCATCTCTTTTTCCATAGCTAGTTCCCATTTTTCTCTTTCTTCATGTGGAAGTTTCAATACTTCTTCATATGTATTAGGTGTTATTTGTTCTCCATTCATATGCATTATGTAATCTTTGTATTTATTTGGTATTTGGTTTCTATTGTTTCTAATAGTTCTTTCAGGCTTGCTATGGTTATCATGCAAATATCTAGCTTCCTTTTTTGTTAATGTGTCTGTCTTTATTTTATGCTGACTATTAGTCCAAGTTTTGGTTTTGTTCTTACTTTTGTTAATATTTTGATTTTCTGTTGTTCCTTCCTCACAAGATATCGTATCTTTACATTTATTAGGAAATATTTCATTAAGGTGCAATTTTGACCAATTGGCCTGTTCATGGAACACAGCTGTTCTGGATACTATAAATTTGTTATTACTATCAATAAATCTGTACCCTTTGGTTCCAGTTTCGTATCCCATGAATCTTAATCTCCTGGATACGTTTTCTCCCTTTCTCCTCAATTGTTTAGGTATGTGTACGTCTGCAGTGACTCCAAATATGTGCATGTGTGATAATTTGGGTTTTCTATTGTACATCACCTCATATGGTGTCTTATTCACAATACTGGACCAGGTTCTATTTTGAGTGTAATTCGAATAATGTAATGCCTCTGACCAAAATTGTTTGCCTAAACCAGCATCCTCTAATGTGCACCTAATCATGGTTTGTAGTGTGGAATTTTTCCTCTCTGCAACTCCATTTTGAAATGCAGAAAAAGGATTGGACGTGAAATGTAACATTCCTCTATCCTTTAACCATTGGGAGAATTCTTTAGACATGAACTCACATCCCCTATCTGTCATAATTTGCTTTATTCTGATATTATGTTGTGTTTCTATACGTTTGTAGAATTCCTTAAATTTCTGAAATGTTTCATCCTTGTGCTTTAATGTGTAAACAAAACCATATCGGCTGTAGTCATCCACTATTGTTAGGAAGTAACGTTTTCTATAGGTAATTGAGGGACTTAATGGACCAACTAAGTCCATATGTACCAAATCAAAAATATTGTTAGTTGATCTGTTAGATTTTTTTGGTCTGGGACTGGTTTTTAGTTTGGTGGACTTACATACTGAGCATTCCAAATAATTTTCACAATTTTTTATTTTGACACCTTCTGCGTGTTCAGTCATTTTTTGTACTACAGGAAAGCTTGCATGTCCTAACTTCCTGTGTAAGATGTGAGCACACTCATCATGAATTGGTTTACCTATTTTTGGTTTCTTTTCCTTGTATGTGTTTTTGTGATCATGAGTTATTCTACACTCATCATTGTCACTGTTACTGACATTTTCATCATCTGCTTCAATACAATCTTCCATATTTGAATCAATGTTATGTAAACATCTTTCTTTAGTTATCAGATAGGGTAGACCTCCTTTTATCATTACAGTACCTACATTTGTTTTGTTCTTTTCTATAGTTGCTTTCCCCTTTGAGAAAACTATATTGATATCAGATTCTCTGCTTAATTTTATGGCACTTAGTATGTTGTGAGGTATTTCTGGGATTAATAATACCCCCTCTATTTTCCCTAGACCAGGCAAGGTCACATTTCCTTTGCCTAGTACTTGAACCTTTTCTTGATTAGCTACCTTTATCACAAACTTATCTTCTATAAATGAAGATAATATACTTTTGTTGTTGGTGGTGTGATTTGTTGCACCAGAGTCAATAAGCCAATTGTTATTCTCATCCTGCTGTGTTCTGGTGCTGTCTTGTTTATTTAGCCCATTCAGTGACCCAGATTTCCTCTCTTTTGAATTTTCTCTACCCCCTCTACCTTCTTTGTAATTTGGTGGGCTTCTATATTTGTGTCTATCTGTGGAAGATTGTCTGTAATTATATTTGCTCCTATATTCTAGTCTATGTCTCTCTCTTGAGACTTTGGGGCAGTCTCTTCTACTATGTTCCCTGGATCCACAATTGTAGCATCTAAAGGCCTCATTATGTTTATCTTGAAAGACTACTTTCCTAAAAGGTTTGTGGTCTGTTTGGTTACTGGATCGATTTTTTCTTGAATTGTCTTCTGCTATCAATTTGTTAGATAGACTTTCTATGGATAAATATCCCAAATTAATGGTATCTAAGTGTGACATAAAGCTATCCCATGATGGATCAAGTGAATTGATAATAACACTTTTCATTGTTTGATCTGAAATCACTTCCCCCCTCAATTGTAGCTCAGCTCTTATTTTGTTTAGATTTATCAAATGCTCACTTATAGAAACCCCTGGTTTTACTCTAGAGGAAAAGAAATCCTTAGACATTCTTGTGGTTGTAGCTACGCTATCGCTGTGAAATAGATTAAACATGCATTGAATTATTTCTGATACAGTTAGGTTTGGTTTGATGCTATGATACATTGCAGGAGACACGCTAGATATTATTATGAAAAATGCTCTATGATGTAAACAATCTATTTTTAAAGTCCAAGGTCTTCTTGGAGGGCTAGTTATAAAGAATAGTAAATTTTCTTTCATGAAAATAACCTGAAGCTGTTGATACCACTCTTGTAAATTAATGCCATCAATTCTAAGTTTTGGGAAGTCACTGGGTAAGTTACCTACATTATTCTGTCCATTACTTACAACCTGGGGCAGTCCGTGATCTCTCAAGTGCAGGAAATTACAGAACGGCATTGGGATGCTTGCAATGAGTCTGCGCGGTTCTCTGGCCAGTTCAAGTCCTTCTGGGTCGTCTACGTAGTTTCGCACATGCGCGTTGTTCATTTCTTCTTTGGTGGCGTCGTGGAAGGTTCTCTCCCTTTCAGCTCTCTCGATCCGCTCCTCCTCAGATGAGTCGGTCTCTGGCTCGGTTTTTGGGGTTCTGGTGGTGGTGACGGTTCTTTTCTTCTTTTTGTGTGCGTTGGTATTCGATTTTGTCTGTGGTGTAGGGCGAAATCGGCATGGCTCTCTGGGCTCGGGCGTCGTCGCTTTCGAAGTCAGGATGGGAGCGTGCAGGTCTTGAGTCGCCGGTTTGATTTCTTGCTTCTTCGTAGATGTCTTGGTAATTTTCAGTCTTGGCCCAAAAGCAGCAAAAAGCGTTTTCATTGCTGATTTTACTTGAGATTTTGTTAAATCGTCTTCACTTTCTGATTTTGGATCATCTGAAGAGTTTGAGACTTCTTTCTCACTTTCTTCGTCTGATAGTGTTTTTCGCGCCAGAAATTTTGAACTGAGCGTTTTGATTGGCTCTGCTCCATTCTCTTTTGAAGTTCGTTGAAACCAAGATGGCTGCCATTCAAAATTTCGCGCGGGATCACATCTTTTCTTTTTAACAACTATTTTCTCAGTAGTCATCTCACTTACGATTTTTTGATCTTTGGGTTTTTCTTTAATGACGTTTTTCTCTCTCGCTGCTCCGCTGTTCTTCAGCATCTCCTGGAGGTCCGCGATGAGACTTTCATCATTCTTTTGGCTTTTTAGTATCTTTAATATCTCTGACCTGAGTTCGTTATTTTCTATTTCGATTTCTTTCTGGTCATTATTTTCACTCATTAGTTCTTCTTCTTCAGTGGTGTATTCTTCGGATTCTCTCGAAATCGCATTGGTGGATTCGTTGATCATCTCTTGATCAGTTTCTATTTCTTTGCTGTAGGCCCTGGTGTTGGGCCTATCTTTCTTGGACATTTTTTAATTACTTATTGAGTCAATTAACCATCCTCTGCTACCAGCTTGTTGCAATATTTTCAGGATCAGACTCAATAAAGATAATAGAAGTTAAAGCTTTAAATATATTTCTTTTTAATTATGATAGGCATTCTATATTCACTGAATATTCGAGGTAGAAGCAACGAGAATGGTGAGGGTGGCTCCTTATATATACAAGGGGTGGAGCTAGGAATGGGAGTGGTAAGTTATGAATACATTAAAGTCCAAAGAATAAGTTAACCTCTGATGTTCCATATATACATTATTTACACATTGGAGAATAAGGCATTTACATCTGACATATAAAAATGCCAGATTCAGTCTAAACATCTGGTTGACTGTATGACAGACCCTAATCATCATCATAATAATAATATGCACATTGACAAAATTTCCATCTCTCAATTACAAAAAACCACACTGCTGAAATCTGCACATTTACTAAACCACTACATCACAATATCCTAAGTTCTTAGGAAGACCTTGATACATATGAAGGCCAACATCATCTGAAGAACTGGCAGCTATTATTTTTGTGTATGTAATAATAACATGGCCTTTTATACTCTTGTCTAATGCATTGTTCTTCTATTTTATTATAGTTAAAATACAAATTACAGTAGCGTTACCATCTCAAAATGTTCATTCGCATAGACAAGATAGATAAATAACTACAGGAAAGTGCAGAATATATGTATGTGCATATGAAAATATGTATCTACTTTCTTGCTGATGTCTGTGGCGACCATTTTATTGGAAATTTTCTTGAATTTATGCCTTGAATATGCCTTGAATGCTAGTTTTCAAACAGTATTTAACACTTGGTTAAGAGAACAAGGAGATTGCATGTATGAATTATAGAGTGCAAGGGCATCTACGGGAGTGGGTGTAGTATCACAATCTAAGCTCTGCCTGTTTTGTGTATGTATGCAACATTGATACATGCACGTAAGGGTGTGGTATGGATTATAATACTTGCCTTATGTACAGGTGTTGACCTCCTGCATATCCCACTACTGATACAAAACCCAGGCATAGAGATGTCAGTATTCATCTTAAGATCTTCTGAAAAGTCTCTGAAATTTGGCAAGATGTTGAAATATTGCAAGTTTCATTTCATTTTTAATTGTTAGGAGGCTAGGTATATTTCTGGCTCTGGAAGATGTATCGCTACCTTGTTGTAATTACTGTTCCTAAAAACCTTAGTTCATACCTAGATCTGGAAGAATAATGTGAATAATGTGAAAGAGATTATTATACCTTTCTTTGTTAGGCTACTGTGCAGTGGTGAAATCCAATTTTTTTTACTACTGGTTCTGTGGGCGTGGCTTGGTGGGGCATGGCAGGGGAAGGATACTGCAAAATCCCCATTCCCTCCCCACTCCTGGGGGAAGGATATTGCAAAATCCCCATTCCTATCCCACTCCAGGGGAAGGATACTGCAAAATCCCCATTCCTTCCCCACTCCTGGGGGGAGGATATCGCAAAATCTCCAGAGGTGGTATTTGCCGGTTCTCCGAACTACTCAAAATTTCTGCTACTGGTTTTCCAGATCCTGCTGGATTTCACCCCTGCTGCTGTGTAACAATGGTTTTAATTTAAAAAGTTTCTAACTTAACCAATCCACATCCTCAATAATAATACAGTATTTTCCCAATCCCGTTTCTTCTCTAGGCTTTGGATGTGCAGGAAAATTTGGGTGCAGAAATGCTCGGATATATTTACAAATGGGAATCTGCATTTGTGGCAGAAGGTACCTGCTGCTAAGATTGCTGACCTGCAATAAAAACCTGGAAAAACTACCAAGGTAAGAAGTGCCCCCAATCCTTTAAATAGATCCTGAGATTTCTGAAATATTTGATGACAACATAAGCTTAATAAAGTTCTTTGAAGTATTTTGCCTCCTTCAAAAGCAGATGTCTCCAAACTCTTTAGCTCATTGACCCCTTCATGTCATTTCATTAACCCCCAAACATTTATTATATGATAATAATTTAATAAATACTATTTAACAGTACTATGAATAATAATAATAATAATGGGAACTGAAGCCCAGTTTCACTGCTGGCTGACCATTTAATGCTGAGCAAGGTTGTCTTATCAGTAGCTACCTTACCTTCAAGATTAGGGACTGGCATGGAATTCTACAGAGGCTCCAAAAGATTAATTGAGCCCAATGAACTTTCCATCTTTATAAAAAAAAAAAGGGTGAAAGATTTATACCTCCCATCATTATCAACCCCACCTATTGACATTCAGGCTTACTAATCCCCTTGACCCACAGCCATTTATTAACCACTATAAGCCCTTTACAAATTGTGTACTTCAACTCCCAGAATTCCTGAGTCTGCAACCTTTAGTGGGGCCACAATTTATGTGGATGGAGGTATAGAAGACTAAGTGAGCCTGGGTATTTTGGGAGTGGGAATTTTGCAGCTTATTTTTGAATTAGTTAAAAGTAAAGGTTCCCCTTGCACATATGTACTAGTCATATCTAGGGGGCAGTGCTTTTTCTGAATTCATTTTATTTTATTTTATTTGAATTTTGAATTATGCTAATATTATTTTAGGGCTAATACTTTTAATTGCACTCGGATTTTGGCCATGATCAAAGAAGGCTGGAGAAGTGCCCGTTAGTGCTCACTTCTGCCCATAACATTGTTTTTGTTTTGTTTTGTTTTTTTGCTTTAATTTATATGCCGCCCTTCTCCGGAGACTCAGGGCAGCTTACAATGCATTAAGCAATAGCCTTCATACTTTTGTATATTTATACAAAGTCAGCTTATTGCCCCCACAATCTGGGTCCTCATTTCACCTACCTTTGAAAGGATGGAAGGCTGAGTCAACCTTGAGCCTAGTGAGATTTGAACTTGCAGTAATTGCAAGCAGCAGATGTTAATAACAGTTAATAACAGTGCATTAGTCCACTGTGCTACCAAGGCTCCTTGGTAGCACAGTATTGGTTAGCACAGTATTGGGTATTCTTCCCAGAGGAGTTTACCTGGGTTGGCTCTGCAAGAGAATGGAGAGGCAGGAAGTTAGCGGGGTGGTGGAAGGAGCAGAAGAGAGGCAGGCTGTAGCATCTAGTGAAATCTTTCTTTAGAATATCTTTTCTAAAAGTGTAATCCAAATTGTTCAAGGTTTTTTAAAATTATTATTATAAAATTTTTTACGCTTGCCCATCTCTCCTACAAAGTGACTCTGGGTGACTTAAAAATCTAAATCTCATCTTTTTCAAATTTACTGAATATCGTATTTAAACAGGAGACTTCTATGTGTTAAATAAATAAATAATTTTATTTCTATACTGCCCTTCTCCCGAAGGACTCAGGGCGGTGTACAGCCTATTAAAAACACAAAGACAGACATCAGTTAAAATTTATTATTATTATTATTATTATTATTATTATTATTATTATTTAAAATTATTAAAATTATTATGTTGTTGTATATACCATGTTTTCCCAAAAATAAGACCTCCCCAAAAATAAGCCCTCCCCAAAATATTTAAGCGCATGTGCAGCCAGTCCCCACCATTTCCTCTGGTTAGGGTTAGGGAGACAGAGCTGGAAATCAGGTAAGATGACAAGAGGAGCCCCGTCTTGCTCCACACGCCCCAAAATAATAAGACCTCACTGAAAATAAGGCTAAGTGCTTATTTTGGGGTGGAAAAAAATATAAGACAGGGTCTTATTTTCAGGGAAACACGGTACTATGTGCTGTTGTATTTCCTTTGTACACGTTTTATTTTATTTTTGAATTTGTATACCGCCCTTCTCCCTGAGGACTCAGGGCGGTGAACAGCCAAATAAAAACATCAAATACAAATATTAAAACACAGTTAAAAATATATATATAGATTTGGCCCCATTAATTAAAACGATAAACAAAACAAAACAATTAAAAAACCCTTAAAAAGAATTAAGCCAGCCTGGCTTGTTGAAAAAAGAAAGTTTTAAGGGCACGGCGGAAGGCACTGAGGTCATGGATTCTCCTTATCTCAGGGGGCAACTGATTCCAGAGGGTGGGTGCCCCCACAGAGAAGGCCCTCCCCCGTTTTGTGCAGGATTATGGTGGGAAGAGGTTTGCAAGTAGGTTTCTACTTGATTTTTGCTCGTTATTCCTTTAAATCATAAAATCTATGCATTGGAAGGAGTTGGTGGATCATTTAGCCTGGTGTTTTTCAAACTTGGCAACTTTAAGATATGTGGACTTCAACTTTCAGAATTCGCCAGCCAGTTTAGAGAATTCTGAGAGTTGAAGTCTATACTTCAAGTCTTTAAGTTGCCAGGTTTGAAAAACCTGATATAGTCAAATTCTTAAATAATGTTGCGTATGAATGCTAGGTATTAATAAATTATATTTTATGACAATAGAATCTATACTGCCTGATTATACTGTTTCACTATAAAAGCACTTTTTAATTAACAATAACCAGGAAAAATCTTTAATCCAGACATACAACAATTTCTAATTAATTGTTGCTCATTAATTTTTGATCTTGGCTGCAACAATCTAGGCAATCAATAGGTAGAAATGAAGAGATTCAAAATATTCTAAATCTTTGTTGCTCTTTTTTCTGTGAACCTCCCTCCCTCCCCTCCCTTTTTTATTGAGAATGTACAATAGGCTAGTAAAGTTTTTCTATCGGTCCCTTTGGAATTTTGAAAGTAGGCTGTAGGTGTTCTCTCGAAAATTTCCACCTGTTGAGTTTTTCCTAGTCCCAAAGCAGCTGTACTTGGGTCCAGAACAGAGGTGGGTTTCAGCAGGTTCTGACCAGTTCTGGAGAACCGGTAGCGGAAATTTTGAGTAGTTCGGAGAACTGGTAGTAAAAATTCTGACTGGCCCCGCCCCCATCTATTCTCTGCCACCTAAGTCCCAGCTGATCAGGAGGAAATGGGGATTTTGCAGTAACCTTCCCCTGGATTGGGGAGGGAATGAAGATTTTACAGTATCCTTTCCCTGGAGTGGGGAGGGAATGGAGATTTTACAGAATTCTTCTCCTTGAGTGGGGTGGGAATGGAGATTTTACAATATCTTTCTCCTGCCATGCCCACCAAGCCATGCCCACCAAGCCATGCCACGCCCACAAAGCCATACCCACAGAACCGATAGTAAAATTTTTTGAAACCCATTACCTGGTCCAGAACACCTAAATTATCAGAATTTAGATGAATGATTGTTCATTGTCCTGTCTTCTAGCTGATCAGAATGATTTCTAGTACCCAGATGTTTTCTTTTTTTCTGCATCAGTGGGCATCGTCCCCACCATTTTCTAAAATTGCTTTATCAATGGGGGAAAAAGGCCTCCCCTCCCCCCCAATGCTGATACAGGTAGTCCTCAATTTACAACAGTTCATTTAGTGACAGTTCGAAGTTACAACATCACTGAAAAAAGTGACTAATGACCATTTTTCACACTTATGACCATTGCAGCATCCTCATGGCCACATGATTTGGATGCTCGGCAACTGGTCCATATTTATGACGGTTGCAGTGTCCCCAGATCATGTGAACACCTTCTGGCAAGCTAAGTCAAATGGGGGAGTCAGATTCACTTAACTACTGAGTCATAAACTTAACAACTGCAATGGTTCACGTAACAACTATGGCAAGAAAAGTCATAAAATGGGGGAAAACTCACTTAACAAATGTCTCACTTAGCAACATAAATTTTGGGGTCAATTATCGTTGTAAGTTGAGGGCTACCTGCATTTTGAGGACTTCTTGGAATAGGCTCCTCCCCAAAATTTCCTCCTTTGGATATAATTTGATGATGGGCTAAGTGTCTTCAAAAGTCTGATAATAAACCAGTTAAAGCTCATAGTTTCAGCGTCATAATGGAAACAGACAAAGAGCATCCCCAGAGACAGAAATTGGAAATAAAAGATGTACCGTTCTTCATCCTTTCTTGTAAAGCATGGCTGATTAAGAATTGACCTCAGTTTAGGTGTGAATGTGATTCTACCCCCTTAAGTATTATGTTTTTATTAATCCATTTCATTTAATTTCCAGTCTTCATTAACTTTTCCTCTGCCACCCCTTTTTTTTTATAGCTTTTGCCTTGTATTTTACCGTTCCGCATTTATTATTGTTCTTTCATTCTCAGTGGCTTCCTTTTTTTTTCTTTTCCCCTTGCCCTCCTTTTCTGCAGGATGAGCTCCTGTGCCAAATCAATGCTTCCATCTCAGTGGCTGTTCCTGGCATATGTGTTAATGGTGTGCTGTAAATTGTTGTCCGCAAGTAGCCATCCTCCTCGGGGACCGGCAGGTAGGAGCTTTCAAACTCATTAGGCACTACCGAGGCCAATTAATAACACTCTCCAAAATGTTAGAGTCCACTTTTTAGCCATAGATAATTGATGAAGCCGTTTTGGCAATGCGATTGTGATCAGAGCAAAGGAAACGAAAAGGTTATGAACTCGCACATAAAGAAAGATGAATTATTGCTAAGCCTTTGAAGCGGTTCATGATCATTGTCTGTGTCAGACAATTTCCTGAATGAATTCACGAGACTCTGTGGATTTCAAAGATTCATGTTTTTCTTTTTCACAAGACCCAAACCAACCCCCCCCCCGAAATCATAAAACGGAACCAAAAAGTAAAAGAAATATTCTACAGAATTGTGAGGAGAGGAGATATTGTTCTCCTGTAAACAGTTTACACTGATTACCTGAATAGAAAAAAATCCTTTCCTGAACAGCTGTTGCAATCTCGAGCAGTTGGCAAGTTCTCGTCTATAAAGAGATAAAAACAAGTTGCCTTATGCTGTGGCCTCCTAGAGAGATAAATCAGCTTTCAAATGATGGAAAAAATGGGAGGGCTTTCAGCAGTGGTGGGTTTCTACCGGTTCACCCTGGCGAACCGGTAGTGGCGGCAGCGGGAGGCTCCGCCCACCCACCTGGACGGCATCACGGATGCTCTGCGCACTCGCAGAAGATTCTACGTACTCACAGAAGATTTTGCACACTCACAGAAGATTCTGCCCGTGCGCAGAAGTGCCGTGTGCACGCTCACAGTTCTGAACTGGTAGCGAAGGTAAGTGGAACCCACTACTGGCTTTCAGTTAAATTTGGGTCCAAGCACAAGAGCCTTGATAGTACAGTGATTTAATGCACCCTGTTATTAACACAGCTGCCTGCAATTTCTGCTGGTTCGAATCTCTCCAAGGCTCAAGGTTGACTCAGCCTTCCATCCTTTCTAAGGTAGGTGAAATGAGGACCCAGTTTGTGGGGGCAATAAGCTGACTTTGTATAAAATATACAAAAGAATGAAGGCTATTGCTTAACGCATTGTAAACCGCCCTGAGTCTCCGGAGAAGGGCGGCATATAAATCAAATTAAAAAAAAAAAAAGGCTTTGGCAGTGGCACTGATAGCAAACCATAATAATGTTGAAGTAATGTTGAAGCATGATGGCTCAGTGGTTGAAGATGCTGAGCGTATCAGCTGGTGAGCTGATAGCCCGGATTCGAAACCCCAGTCAAAAACAGAGTCATATACAACCGATAGGAAAATCTTTATATTTAATAACTTGCATTGGAGGATGTCATCATCAAATATTGTAGTTATATACAGCACCTGTGTCAGATGCAAGTTGCAGAATGCAATGACATCATAACATACAGTATGCATTGGCATCACCCCACCCCTCTCCAAAGAAGCCCATTGGCTTTGAAGAATGCTGGGATCATCGCAGCAGATTTACAACGTCAATGCACTTAAGGACTTGGCCCTGAATTGCCTGTATAATGTTGAACATAGGAGACAATATTATCCCCACAAGACCTTTCCCATGGGAGAAATGCCTTGCTTTGAGAAACTTGTCTCTGTGCTATAAATCTAAGGTTATTTGGATGAAAGCTGAGGAGTCTGCCTAGGCAACTTTGGATTTTTGAACCACAGCTCATATTCTTTTCTGCCAGTCAGGGAAAAAAAATGATTTCGGTTAATCGGTTGAAAGCACTGCGCATTCGTCACGCAAGCTAGCGTTTCTGATCTTTGCCACAATGGCAGGGATTTTTGTGTGGGAAAAAAATGAAATCACTTTCAACAATACTGTACAGGAAGAAAGGAAGTTGTGAAATGAGTTATGCCATTGGTTCTCAACCTGTGGTCCATAGACGCCTGGAGGGTTACAATGTCCAAGAAGGCTCGAAGGAATGTTATGATTTAAATCTTGAGTTAAGTCTTGGGGGTCCATGACCATGGTCCGTGACCACAAAAGATATTTAAAGGTGTGTGTGTGTGGGGGGGGGTCCATGGTGAAGAAAAGGTTGAGAACCACTGAGTTAGGCTGATTCCTTTTTTTTGAATTGTGAGAATTCATACACATGGAGTGTGAACAGCTGCGTCTAGTCAACCGTGGCTGTTCTTAAGAAGCTAAGCAGGATTGGATGGGGTTGCCAGGTTATTTAATTATTCTGAAAATCTCACAAGAAGGTTTAAAACACCAATCTAGAAAACTAAAGAAATAAAAGCAACGTATTAATGCTTAAACATTATGTTAACGTTAAACAATAATGTTTGAACTTGAAGATACTACGTCAGCCATTAATTTAATAATCACTATAGATGTTATCTTTGTTTTACCATGGCTGTTTTAATATATTGTATATTGCCTCTATTGATGCTTTTGATTTTGTACCAAGTGCATGGCATCGAGGCTCATATAGATTTATTTAAAAAGGAATTGTATGACTCCTTAAATCTCTTTCCCAGTGAGCAAAATTGGTCTAATTTGGGAGGGGGGGAATTCAGGATATTAAGACATACTTTTGGATACAGGTAGTCCTCGACTTACAACAGTTCATTAAGTGACCATTCAAAGTTTTCACATTTATGAACTTTATAGTAGCCCCATGATGATGTGATGCTTGACAGCTGTCTCATATTTATGACCCAGAGTCATTTGATTCCCTTTTGTGACCTTTTGACAAGCCAAAGTCAATGAGGGAAGCCAGATTCACTTAACAACCGTGTTACTAACTTACTTACTGCAGTGATTCACTTAACAACTGTGGCAAGAAAGGTTGGTAAAATGGGGCAAAACTCACTTAACAAATGTCTCACTTAAGTACAGCAATTTTGGGCTCAATTGTGGTCGTAAGTCAAGGACTACCTGTACTACACCTATAGTAGTGGCCAAAATTGTGGAAAACTTTTGGGAAAAGTGTATTTTTGAAGTTTGATGGCTAATAACACCACCTTTTGGGGGGAGTTTCAAGATAACCATATTCCATTGCTGGAATGGCCTGGGAATAGCCCAGACCTTAACCCAGTTGAAAATCTATGGAGCCAACTAAAGAAACTTGTTAGTCAGAAGCGATCCAGCAATAAAACCCAGTTAATAGAAGCCTTCATTCCATCTTGGTTTCACATTATAAGAACTGCAGAACTAAAAGACTTGATTCACACCATGGGAAGATGTTGTAAGGCCGTAATTCACACTAAAGGTTACTGAACTAAGTATTAACTGACGTGATAATTTTTGTATATCTTGTTTTTTCTATGGTGATAATTTTTGTATATTTCATTTTTTCTATGTGTTTTACTTTACTTTTTTATACTATAACTGCTATACTAATAGCAAATCCTTCATAAAAGTTACTGCATTACATTCTTGATTAAATTATCTTTCCATTGATGTACAATTTTATGGTACTACTCCAAAAAAAGTGGTGTTATTAGCTAGTTTTAGAAAATACACTTTAACCAAAAGGTTTCCACAATTTCGACCACTACTGTAAAGAGCTTTAAGGCATCAGGGCATCATTTTGCTCCTTTACTCTTCTGAAATAGTTTGAAATATTTACCTCTGCTCATTCTGGGATATTCTCTGGGGCACAAACAGGCAGTGGAGGTGCTCCATGTGGCTCATGCCCATTGTATTTAATGATGTGGTTTTGAGGGCTATAGTAGCTCTTTGTAATTGTGTAACGGTGCCACTTTCTAATCAACAGGAACAGAAAAATCAAAAGTATACGTATAGATTGGGTGATACTTTTCTTAATAGCAGTAACTGAGCGAGGGATCTTAGATTCTTAGTGGACAATCAATTAAATATGAGCCAATAGTGTGCGGCGGCAGCCAAAAATGCCAATGCAATTCTAAGTTGCATTAACAGAGGGATTCAATCAAGATCTCGTGAGGTACTAATACCACTCTATAAAGCCTTAGTAAGACCACACTAGAATACTGCATCCAATTTTGATCACCACACTACAAAAAAGATGTTTAGACTCTAAAAAGAGTACAGAGAAGAGCAACAAAAATGATAGGGGACTGGAGGCTGAAACATATAAAGAACGGTTACAGGAACTGGGCATGGCTAGTCTAGTGAAGAGAATGACCAGGGGAGACAGAGAAGAGAGGGTCAATCTATTTTCCAAACCACCCAAAGGCCAGACAAGGAATAATGGATGGAAACTGATCAAGGAGAGATTCAACCTAGAAATAAGGAGAAATTTTCTGACAGTGAGTACAATCAACCAATGGAACAGCTTGTCTTCAGAAGTTGTGGGGGCTTCATCACTGGAAGCTTTCAAGAAGAGACTGGACTGCCACCTGTCAGAAATGGTATAGGGTCTCCTGCCTAAGCAGGGGGTTGAACTAGATGACCTACAAGGCCCCTTCCAACTTTGTTAATCTATTCTATTCTTCAGTGGAAAGCAAAGTTTAGAGCGGAGAAGGCCAACCCAGTACTCCGTTTGAAGATAGCATTCTGCTTAAGGGCTATGAGCCATGGAAATACAACTCTGCAAAAACCTTAAACCTGCCACTACTCTTCTCAAAAGCCATCCCACAAACAAGAGAGTCATACATTTAGCAATTCCCTGTAGTTGCATGGCTTCTCCTAACCTCGTATTAGTTGGGGTTGCGGTGAGGGTCACTTTCTCTCCATAGATCAGGTCAAAATTACAGAGTACTTCTGCAAATAAAAAGAATCCCTGAAAGGGGGAAGGAGAAAGATGTGGTCCATGCTTTTTGGGGGGGAATGGGTAACAATTTATTAGAGCTGTGATGTTCATAAAAATGTATCTGTTGCAGTAAGAACAGTACTTGATATTCTGATTGTTTTGAAAAACCAGGGAAGGATGCCTGTCTTGTGTTGAATGCAATGTGTTTGGGATGTAGGGAATCTTGCAGCTTCTGTGGGGATAAAAATCCGTGAATTTGTGAAGCAAATTAAGCTAAGTAAATTCAGCTCATTTAAATATTTTCAAGGTGCGGAAATGATGTGTGTCTGTGGGAAGGACAGGATAATTTAGAGTTAATCCAGCTTTAGAATCAGAATCAGAATTATAATTAGAATTAGAATTAGAATTATCCAGCTTTCCTGGATAGTACACTGCTCCTATTTCATGTCATCGTAGCCAGATGCAATTGCAGCATTAAGATGAAATTTTAGTAAATTATAAATTTAGAAATGCCTACTTTGCTACTATTACATATTGCCCCTATTAAAATCAAATGTCTATGTTATGGTTCTGTGTTAAAGATCTAATTAACACCATCTGCCTTTTAAGAAATCTGTGATTGCTGGCAACCCCTGACTTCATTTACCTAGTCCCACATCTAACAATTCAATGTGCAGAGATCTGTGTGCTCTTATCATAAGACGTGTCTAAGATATGAATGTCTGAAAGTACAGTACAGGTAGTCTTCATCTTACAACCATTTGTTTAGTGACTGTTTGAAGTTAGAATAGAATAGATAGAATATAATTTTTTATTGGCCAAGTGTGATTGGACACACAAGGAATTTGTCTTGGTGCATATGCTCTCAGTGTACATAAAAGAAAAGATACATTTGTCAAGAATCATAAGGTACAACACTTAATGGTAGTCTTGGGTACAAATAAGCGATCAGGAAACAATCAGTATCAATATAAATCTTAATACCAGCAACAAGATTACAGTCATACAGTCATAAGTGGGAGTAGATGGGTGATGGGAACGATGAAAAGATTAATAGTAGTGCAGGTTTAGTAAATAGTTTGACAGCGTTGAGGGAATTATTTGTTTAGCAGAGTGATGGTGTTCGGAAAGAAACTATTCTTGTGTCTAGTTGTTCCGGTGTGCAATGCTCTGTAGCATCGTTTTGAGAGTCGGAGTTGAAACAGTTTATGTCGAGGATGTGAGGGGTCTGTAAATATTTTCACAGCCCTCTTTTTGACTCGTGCAGTATACAGGTCCTCAATGGAAGGCAGGTTGGTAGCAATTGTTTTTTCTGCAGTTCTGGCTTATGACTGTTTTTCATACCATTGCAGTATCCTCGTGGTCATGTGATCAAAATTTGGACGCTTGGCAACTGGCATGTCTTTATGGTGGTTGCAGTATCCCTGGGTCATGTGATCACCTTTTGCGACCTTCTGGCAACTTAAGTCAATGGCGGAAGCCAGATTCACTTAAAGACATTATTCCTAACTTAACAACTGCAGTGATTCCCTTAACAACTATGGCAAGAAAGGTCGTAAAACGGAGCAAAACTCACTTGCTTAGCAACATAAATTTTGAGCTCAGTTGAGGTCGCAAGTCAAGGACTACCCATAGGAAGTGTACCAAAGTTGTCCTTGAGGATGAACTTCAGGGTTTCTTTTGAAAACACCATCTATAGTTAGTAACCAAAATAAATGGGCATATTTTGAATGCTTCAACATCCATCCTTATTTAGCTTGTTAGCCATTAATGTCTAGACAGTGTTCCAACTATATTTTAGGTTTTATTTTTCTGGAATGCAAGAGAAGATGCAGTGGCAAAAACACGTTGACATTGGAATTTGTTTCCAACCTAAGATTCAATCACACCTCTTTAAAATTCATTCACCATCCAGTCCCAAGAGAAATACCTGTGATGGGAATTTGATGCTGTGTATTGTGTGCACGAAAGATAAGTGCTCATTATAGGTGATGCAAATTCTTTCACTTTACAACCCAAGATTATGATTATACATTTTGGTAGGATTAAGACTGACTTTTAGACTTTCCAGAATGCATCTTGTGATATTAAAGACTTTGCAAAATGTGTACCACTCGATGTGAAAGAAAAATAGATGACCTTACGGGTAATTGTTCCTGGAAACCTCAAAGAACACACAAGCAATATACTGTTGTCATTGCTGAGTTTTGCTTCTTCTTGGGAATTGAAGCAAACAGTTTAAATTTGAGTGGAATGGAAGATTAGTCTATCACATAGGCTAAAACGTAGCCTGCCACATTTTGGCTGAGATTTTCTCCCCACCACCCAATAACCTTGCTAAACTGCTTTGAGGTCACAGAATATTCCATCACATTGTAACTGCTCAGCTTGAGATCAGTCATTAGGATGTTGATAAACCATGAAGTCTTTGTGAAGGATGTGAAGGGACTGAGAGAGAAAAGAGGGAGGGTTCCTCAGAAAACAGAGGCTGGTGGATAAGAAATAAGAGTAGAGAATAAGGTCCAAGTGGAAGAGAAGATAAAGAGAGAGAAATCAGAATGGCTGAAGGAAGGGTCAATAGGCAGATAACTAAAAAAGTTGAGGGGAGGAAGCAGATAATTTAGTTAAGATCAAGGATGTAATTGAGAAAAAGAAGAACTGGTGAAGAGAGCGATATACCCAAATATTAAGTCTCTCGAAACTGCAAAAGGCAAGAAGTACTGGGTAAATAATAAAATAATACAGAATAATAAAATAATACAGAATGAGCCAGGAAGCTTAAAAGCAGAGGTTTGAGATGCTCAGTCTAGGCAAATAGAAATGGCAGAGAATAAGAATGATATTTGAATGATCTCAATGCTAGGCTTCTGGGCTCTTGTTACAGGAATCTTTGCTGCATTTAATCATATCAAAGCAGTAAAAGATTTGCTTGGTACACAGGCTGTATCTTATATGGGTCTCAGTTAATACTTATACAAGGAATGTCTTTGATTTGTGATCATGGCCGTCACTAATATTTCTGAGCAAAATGCTCAATTGGAACCTTCTCTTGCTCTTCAGTTCACTAACACCAGGCAAGTTTTAGCAACCCCAACTGCCAGTTTTAGCAACGCCTGGCAGATTGATTTCTTCAAGCAGGCAGGAGTAGGCAATGAGATACCTATGGCAGCCCTTGGAAAACTCAGCTTCATGTTACTCTTCTTGCTTCTCTTCTTTATATTGTTTATGTTTTTAAAACTCCATCTTCTAATAGTAACTTAGAATCTTCATATACAGGAATGTAATTAAGGCATTTCTAGAATTTGAATTAAAATTATTGCTGGCTACAATTCATCACTTTGTTCAGAAAAAGGCCTATCGATCTACCCAAAGGAAAAGATAAGTTATCCCGGTAGAAAGTGTCTTAGGGTGTTGGAGGATATGGTGGAGGATGGTCTCTCGTGTTTGCCTTCCAGTAAACAAATGTTTTATAATTACCTTTGTATAATTTACACATTCACTGTGGCATCCATTTTGTGAGAGAACAGTGATTTTGTGAGAGCCGGTTTGGTCTAGTGCCGTGATGGCACGCATGCCAGAGGTGACACACAGCACCCTCTCTGATGGCATGTGAGCCGTCAGCCCAGTTCAGCTCTGCTGTACATATGCAGGCACCTCCCACCGGCCCTCTAATCTTTGGGTCTCTGCCATGCATGTGTGGGGACGGGGCATGTGTGCATGCGGGGGGCACATGCAGGAGCGCATGGACATGCATGGGGGCCTGCTGCAGGGGGCCATATGTGCATGCAGGGGGTGGGGCACATGCTCTGGGGGCAGGGCGCATGCACAGGGGCAGGGCGCATGCATGGAGGCCACATACGCACTGCATTTTGAGGGTTCGGGCGCATGCACATGCACACACTTTGGGCACTCGGTCCGGAAAAAGTTAGCCATCACTGGTCTAGTGATTAAGGCACCAGTCTAGAAAGTGGAAAATCATGATTTCAAGTCCCTCCTTAGCCATGAAAGTCAGCTGGGTGATTGTGGCCCAGTTCCTTTCTCTCAGCCCAACTCACGTCACAGAATTGTTTTTGTGGGAAAAATGTGTTAGAGGAAGGAAAGAAAGAGGAGGAAGATGTGTTGGATATGTCCTCAGGCTTGGGTTGTTTGTAAAAATAATAAAGGTGGGATACAAACAAAAAACAATATTTTCAACATTCCAAATAATATTTCCAACCAGCCCTAAGTGGTTTCCTAGTCTTGCAAGAAAGATGAAACTAGAAATGCTCACTCATAAGCAAAAATTGATGGCACAACAGGCTTTTGAGCCCAAAGATGCACAAATTCTATAGAAGATTTTACTTGGTTTTATTTTGCTGACCTTTATGACACAGCCCAGTTTTATAGCTTCTGAGCACTGCTGCACCCTCCCCATAGCATTTCCGATGCTTAAATCACCCAGGCATTTTCCCCACACTTCCTCCTAATGAATACAGGATTAATGCCCGGAGTAAAATTCTAGTTGTCAAGATGCCAGCTTCCAAGGGTAATCAGGAAGAGGAGAGTTTGTCATGAGACATGAAGAATATGTGAATCCTACAGCTTAGTTCTCCATCTAAACAAACAGCTGCATCATGTGGAGAGAGAAAATATGTGTCATTGACAGGACAGTAGGAGGAAAGCTGAAGTTAATAAGTTCACCCCTCCCCCTGTTATCCATTCCATTTTATATCCTGTTTCTATTTCCTCACTATGAATCTGAAGTTAATTTAAGGCAAGAAATCTTCAGGATGAATATATTTCTCTCTTATCTAAGTCTAACCAAATAAGTTTCCCCTGAGTTTCAATGTGATCGAGCCATAGACAACTACTTTTGACAGCAGTTCATGTGCCATTCCCCAAGCTTCCATGCATATACAATGGAGGAATTAGGTATGTATCTCCAATCAAAATTTGCAAGTAATTCTGGAGTAGAAAGATTGGAATGGAGGGAAGGGAAAAACTGTGTCATCAAGGGGCAAAGTGCAGTGGTGACAGTAGCATCGTGCCAGCACAGTGGAAGTTCTATCTCTTTCATACATGTTTTGACGCCTCCCGCCATTTTGGCAAAAATAGTAGGTCTCACAGATACTTCTGGGAAGAAAGTATCAGTTGGAATTTGATGGGCCACAGTTTTTATTTGGCTTATAGTACATATATAAAGTGATCTTGATTAGACATTCATTCATGGCGTACCAATATCTCATCTTGTATATCTTTTTGAAACTATAGGTGGGGTACTCTACTTGGGGAACAAATACACGGGAGAAGACCAAATGACGGCTTTTCTACAGCATCCACTATTTTTGAAATTTTTTTTTTTACCCCTTCCCCCTTAACCCTGTTCATATCTGGTAAACAAGTAAAATCTATAGAATTTCAATGAACCCTTTTGTCAGTTTTGGAAGACAATTTTCTTTTTTTGCTTCTTAACTGCCACATATTTTAGCTGGGGAAGTTGGGAGAGGGTTGTTGTTGGAGCGGTAGAAAGTTAGTTATAACAACATTCCGGATTCAAGGACTTTTGCCTGCGTCTGATGGAGACTGCCTGAAGATTGTATCCAGTTGAGTGTGAAGAGTTGATTGGACAATGTGATGAAATTGTGGGTGTGGGGCAGGGCTGTGAACTGTCAGCTGGGTGTGGAAAACCTGGAAGCTTTCAGATTCGGATTTTCCCAGATGTGCCAACATGACATCTCTAATAAATTGGAACTTTGAGGAACTCAGAGTTCCTCAAAGTTCCTTTATTTCGTTGGGGGTGTTCCTTGGAACCCTGACACTTTTATTCAGCTGATTTGATTCAGGGTATCTATCATAGACCTTTTGACTAAAGGATTTTTATTGTCCAGCTGGCTTTGTATTTTGTTTCTATGTTGCTCCACACCATTCAGACTCCCTCAGGGTAGATAAATGCTATTAATGAATAATAAATAAAATAATAAATATTCTATAGAGGTATGGTGGGACCTCTAATAACTAAGCAGCCTAAGATGGATTTCCATATTGGTATTCACCTCATCCTGGACATGACTCTTTTCCAATTAAAAAGGAGGCATTTTACCAACTATGCTCTCAAGCAAGCTCTTAGCTCACTTGAGACTGTATCTGCTTACATATTAAACTCTTTATGATTTCTGTGACCACTGTTTTCATTCATCATCTCGTTTGGAGCCATGCGAGACATTTCCCCTTAAACACTGGAATAGTCTAGACATTTACAAGAACATGAAATATTGGACCATGAAAGGACTTTCAAGGAAACACAATAAAGATACTAGTCTTAAATAATTTGGTGGAACAGACCTGATGCTTCCTGTAGTCGGAGACTCACGGCTCACAAACTTCTTCAAAAATAAGGTAGCAGGAGAGAAGAGTAGTGAAAGACAATATTTGGCATGCTATCGATTCATCTTTTAAATCTGCTCTACAGTTAGCATCAGAAGTTGCCTACACAGTGTGCTCTCTATCACTTTAACTTAGTTGATTTCTACTTCTCCATCTCTGTCTCCCATTCTCATGCTATTTATGTATAAATAAGGCAAGGTAGCTCATTCATTTGTCTAGTCTGAAAGGTGTTTTTCAGTAAAATGATCTACTTCAGTTCAGAAGTATATTTGGATCTGTGTTCTGAATATTTAAGACATGTGGAGAATTTTACATGTGTGCATTGTTTAAACTTGGTAAACGTTGCATGCATTTTGAGAATTCATACCCTCTATTATGATGAATAGTGTAATTTGCCATTTCACACACAAACAACATTGCAAGCCTAATGAAAATTTAAGCAAATTAACCCACTTGAAGAGTCACCGCCAGTGAAATTCATTGGGGCCAGGCTTGTCATTATGAAGAAAAGAGAGGAAATATTTCATAGGTTGACTCAGCCTTCCATCCTTCCGAAGTCGGTAAAACGAGGACCTAGCTTGTTGGGGGCAATATCCTGACTCTGCAAACCGCTTAGAGAGGGCTGTAAAGCAGTATGAAGCAGTATACAAGTCTTAAGTGCTATTACTATTGCTATATTAGGATTGAATGTATTCAAAAGTGTTTTGGTGGAAGTGTTTAAAACTTTATGGAGATATGAGCACAGAACCTCTCTGCTGTTTATTAAAGCAGCCACGGCTGTTCAAGGAATCTGAAGGGCCAAGAGGGAGATTTTCCTAACAATTTCACAGATAGCCTTATCACACACTTGCTTGGTCCCTGAAACAAGGGGGTGTCTATAGCCAAAAGTCTAAAGGCAGTGGTGAAATGTAAAATTTGTTACTACCGGTTCTGTGGGCGTGGCTTGGTGTGGGGGAATGTGACTGGGTGGGCTTGGCCAACTTTTTTTTTTCTTTTAAAACTATTTCTGTAAAAAAATGCTTTTAAAAGCCTCTGACGATTCCAGCTGAGCCGCACGATCATCAGAGGCTTTTTTTTTTTTACTTTTAAAAGCATTTTTTCGGCCAACGAGGTTGTAGAAAAAATGCTTTTAAAAATAATAATTAAAAAAAGCCTTTGATGATTGCGCGGCTCAGCTGGGCATGAGGGGGGGGGCAGGAATTTTTGCTACTGGTTCTCCGAACCACCCGCCACCATCGCTACTGGATTGGGCGGTGCGGTCCGAACCGGGAGCATTTCACCCTTGTCTAAAGGTGAGATTCTTTCTGCATGATCTTCCACCACTCAGCAATCCCAAACAGCTCCTTGGTCCACAGAAGAGCTGTAGAAGAAGAAGCAGTGGTAAAAAAAGATGCTTAGATGAATAATGATTGAAAACCAGACTGAATAAAAGTGAGTGAATACATGCTGCAGCATGTGGCTGGAGAATTCTGGGAGTTGAAGTCCATACAAGTTAAAGTTGCCAAGGTTCAGAAACATTGATGTTGAGGAGTGATTGGTGAGGGCAGCTCAGTCCTTTGTTGAAATGTGTCTCCAGATGCCCAAGACAAAAAGTTGAAGCTGAGATGATAAGAGCTGAAATGGATGTATGGATGGGGGCTGCATATTTATCTTGTTTGATTTCTGGATGGTTGATTGCACCTCTCAGGGCGAGTGATTTTATGAAAAACTTCATAACATGTCAAAACAATCAAAATATGCCCAGTACAGGTAGTCCTCAACGTACAACAGTTCATTTAGTGACTGTTCGAAGTTACAAGAGCACTGAAAAAAGTGACTTGTGAACGTTTTTCACACTTGCAACCGTTGCAGCATCCCCTTGGTCACGTGATCAAAATTCAAACGCTTAGCAACTGACTCATATTTATGACAGTTGCTGTAACCTGGGATCATGTGATCCCCTTTTGTAACCTTCTGACAAGCAAAGTCCATGGGGAAGGTAGAGTCGTTTAACCACCATTTTACTAACTTAACAAGTGCAAGGATCCGCTTAACAACTCTGGCAAGGAAGGTCATAAAATAGGGCAAAATTCACTTAATAACTGTCTCACTTAGCAACAGAAATGTTGGGCTCAATTGTGGTTGTAAGTCAAGGACTACCCGTAGTCCAAAAATGTTACAGAATCCCCGCTTTAGACTACGCAGGATTCAGATATTAGATGCATTTCTACAGATACGTGTGTACTTTGCATGAAGAAGTCTGGGTGCTACTTTGAAGGACTCCTCTGAATATAGACCTGTGTATCCACTGAGCTTTTCTTAGCAAAGGAAAGGAGGCCACACAGAACAATTCTTCCTCATGATTGCTTTCTTTCTCTTTTGTTTTGTCGTTTGTCACGTCCCACTGTCGGTCATAGCTAGTGGGAAAAAAAAATTGAAATGAAAAATGTTGCAATCCTGTCAAACCCACTAGAGGGCTCTGCAAGATTAAAAACCAGACACCCAACTCCCTATCAAAGAATCAAAGTCACAATGTTGCAATTTGCTAATAAGCATAATAATAGGATGTTTGCCTTTTCATAGGTCAGGCTTGGAAGATTCCAGCCTTTTTCTTGTGCTTGGCTCCTTTGATGTCTTAATGTTTTTATTCCTGATGTACATTTATGGATATTCTTGCTCCTTTAAAAATATAAAATAAAAAGGCTAGTTGTGGTGGAAAGCTGTATTGAATTGCTGGAAAATGAAAGAAAAAATATCTAAGAAAAATGGTTTTGTTTAAATAATGAATACTGGATTTTGGAACCTGTGTATTGCTGAAAAATAAAGAGGGGAAGGAAAAAAAGAATCTATAATTGTATCTGTTTTAAATACTATAGGGGACATACAGTAGTACACCCAGGATAGGTTTTTGACAAAGTCTTCCATTTAAATGCATAGGTAAACTTTCTCCTGGGAGTAATTCAGTGTTAATTTAGTCTTTTATAATGTAAAATATAGCCTCTGGTATAGTTTCTCAGAACATGCACTTTACAATGTGTTACTGTAGGAATAGATTTATATATTCAAGGGAGCTGGAAAAAAATTACAGATTAGATGATTAATATGTAGGTTTCAAGGGTCAGGCTTCATAATAATTAGGAAAGAATAATATTCCTTTTAGATATGTGGAGTGAACTTAAATTATCATAGCTCAAGCAGTGAATGTCAATTTAACTCTGGCCTTTCTTTATCTGTGATCCATATATCTGAATCTTATTTTCTCCACCCTACCCAGTAGGGTAGCCTTACTTACTCCAAAATTACTTCAAGATTGCTGCAGAACATGCAACTTTTATTTAACTGACGTCTTACCTGAATTTCAAAATACAATATAAAATATAATATAACATAACATGAAATATAATATTGAGAGTGAGTTTGGTGTAGTGGTTAAGGTGCTGGCCTAGAAACCAGAACACTTTGAGTTCTAGTCCTGCCTGGGTGACTTTGGCCTACTCATTGTCTCTCAGTTAAATCACCACAAGGGATTGTTGTTGTGGGAAAAATAGGAGGGAAAAGGAGAATAGGTATTTTCACTGCCTTGAATTACTTATAATAAAATCTAATAAATCAATAATTTCAAAATTTTATTACCTAATTACTAAGAGCCCTGGTGGTGCAGTGGTTAAAGTGCAATATTGCAGGCAAACTCTATCCACAGCCTGACGTTCGATCGTGATGGGGCTCAATGTTGACTTAGCCTCCCATCCTTCCAAGATTGATAAAATGAGGAGGTAGATTGTTGGGAGCAATATGCAAATAATGCTTCTACAGTACAAACCACCCAGAGAGTGCTGTAAAGCACTATGGGGTGGTACATAAATCTAAATGCTATTTCTTCAAGATCTCCCCCATTGGCTACCATAATAGCTGTTATTCAATAGCAAGGTCACTTTGTCTCTTAAGGGTCTAACTTAATATAGGGCAGGTTCCGTGTAGCACTGCTTAAAATGCCATCGTTCTAAAACAGCTCAAAAGCAATTTCTTGTTATTTGTTGGCGGTAGGATGAAATGTAGGAATGCCCTGTCACAGAACAGTTTAGCCACTATTTACAGAACTCAAATTGCAGGTTGGTGAACCTCTTGAAAATCACCTCCATTTCTATGTTGTCCCATTCATCTAATACTTTTCTCTCTCTCCATTGCCTAACAGGCTAGCTGGGCAATATGGACAACTCTCTCAGAACAAGGAGTAATTTTATAGGATTTGGAGTTTGATTTCAGTTAAATACATTCTCACGGTACCTCTTTTCAAAGAAATGTAATGCAGCTATCTTTTTTTCTGACTGCAGTTGAACTGCTTTGTTTCACTCACACACGCAAAAGACAGTTGGAGGGCAATGCCTGTTGAAAGCCAGGAGATTAGATATATCAGAGTCTGTTCTGCTAGGTAATCTCTTCTCATCAGACTGGAAATGATATCTGTCAGAACAGAATGGAACAAACATTGGGTATCCATTAACTTTCTAGGATAGCAATTTTTAACGGTATACTCTAAAATAAATAAAAAAAAGTGTTCAAGGGGCTCAAAGATTGATATTTGCATTACATGGTATGGAGTTTCTCTTCTTATTTCTGTATAAGATTCAAAAGCCTGTTTAGTTCTTCAAAAATACCAGGAAAAATGCTCTCTCCTTCTCTGTGAGGAACAATTAGACACAGACAGAAATGTTGTTACTTCCACAGAAGAACACATGGTCTATGGAAAGGGGAAAGATTGCTTAACGCATTGTAAGCTGCCCTGAGTCTCCGGAGAAGGGCGGCATATAAATCAAATTAAAAAAAAAAAAAAGATGCTGGCCCCAAAGTCCTTGCCCTATAATGTTGTTATATAATGTTATAGTCAATTCCCAGATAGATATACAGGCATTAGGATAAGCAGCAAAGAGGGATTCTTTACTTTTCATTGTTGTGCTGTTTGGAGAGATTTTACAGAGATGTTACGGATAAACACACTTTCCTAAATTTTCAGACATCTTGCTTTGGCACCGAAAGTGCGTAATCTGCCTTAGCAAGTATTTCTTCTTAGCCTAGTCACAATCAATAATCAAGGCTATGACAGTGTAGGTCATTCTATCATAGTAAAGATAAAATGCAATATATGTTATGAAAAAAAAATGGAGTCACTTCCTTTAGCCAAAGAAGGAATGGGACAAACACAATGCTGTCTGTCAGGGATACATTGTAAAGAACATTTCGCTCTTAATAAAATGCCAGTTGAATGTTACGTTTCCTCCTTACAAGGTTTAGCAACAAGGGAGTATCCTAGATCGAGCTGTCACTTCCTGGAAATTTGGTGAACTTCCACTGCTGACTTCACTCTTTTCATTGCACATGCCTCTTCAGAATCAAACCAGGAGACCCAAGCGGAAGTGGAGATTACTTTTACTTTTTCTGCCAGAGTTGTTGTTGACTTCTTTTTTGCTTGAATTGTAGATGATAGGAAACTTCTGTCAAAAGAGGTTATGACCAGGGGTGAAATCCAGCAGGTTCTGGAGAACCGGTAGCGGAAATTTTGAGTAGTTCGGAGAACCGGCAAATACCATCTCTGGCTGGTCCCAGAGTGTGGTGGGAATGGGGATTTTGCAGTATCCTTCCCCTGGAGTGGGGTGGAAATGGAGATTTTGCAGTATCCTTCCCCTGCCACGCCCACCAAGCCACGCCCACCAAGCCACACCACGCCCACCAAGCCACGCCCACCAAGCCACACCACACCCACTAAGCCACGCCCACAAAACTGATAATAAAAAAAATGAATTTCACCACTGGTTATGACCAGTGGATACTGGGCAGAGGGCAAAATGCTTTTTACATCTTCGGAGCTGAAAGAGAAGGGAAAAAAAATTGTTACCAGGAGAGTCCTTTGGGAGGCATTTGCTGCAGCAAAAAGTATTGAGGCCCAGCATGGTTCTAATCCTCACATGAAGAATCGAGTAATAATAGATTGATGCTTAAAAATAATTCTATTTTGCTAATGGTAAGAGACGTTTCTTCTATTGGAATGGATGACTTAGTTGTTTGCACCAAAGAAGAACAAAGTCTGTGCTGAAAACATGCCCCTTAGCTGTTTCATATTGTTGACCAAAATAATGTTTCTGTGACAGGCCAAGGAATAACAGTGCTTCTGTGAAGCACTGATTAAGGATTTCATTTTGTTTCACTGTTTTCCTTTTAATGGAAATGGCCAGTATTAATGCTCCAAAAACAATGGTTCCTAACCTGTGGGCTCTGCTTGTGGCCCACAAGAATGGGGTGGTGTGGGCATCAAAACAGAACTAAACAAAAACATGCAAATGATTGAATGAACTCACCAAATCTCTTATTCATTCACATAAGTAACCGTTTAAACTAAAACCATCAGTAGGGATGTCAGTTAAACATCTGCTGTGTTGGCAATGACATCATCATGGTGGCGCAGTAGTTAGAATGCAACATTGAGGCTAACTCAATGTTCGATCTAAACCAGCTTAAGGTTGATTCAATGCTCCATTCTTCCCAGGTTGGTAAAATGCCTTATATTGAGTCAGATCAATGATGCATCAAATTTTTTGAGAATCTGAATTCTAAAATTGTATTTCTCAAGTCACAATCGGGCCATCATATCAAGAAAATAAGATGGAGTAACAGTTAAACATACAAAAAAATCAGTGTGTACATTGCACTAAGTTAGAGTTTATTTGAACAACTGCCTAGGTTCATAAATGAGCCCTGGTGCTGCAGTGGTTAGAATGCAGTATTGCAGGCTAATTCTGCTGACTGCCAGCAGTTGACTCAGCCTTCCATCCTTCCAAGGTCAATAAAATAAGGATCCAGATTGTTGGCGGCAATATGCTGACTCTGGAAACCACTTAGAGAGGGCTGTTCTGAGTAACCCTCAGTTCCTTTGATCTCATTGATTAATTTTCAATTGATCTTATTGGAATACATTTTTAAGGAATTATTTATAGGTATGTCAACCTTCTGATTGAATGTTCAAACACATTTTAAATAATAAAAGCAGTTAGACCTTGGAATCAATTAGCCATTTGCTGGATATACTCAGACAGAGGCTTGATGGTTATCCATCAAGATTCTTTCATTTGAATTTGTTTATTGGACTTAGTTACTTTTTTCAAGTCTAAGGTTCTATATTATCTATCTTATTCTTCTTGTGCCATATCCATCATTGGATGTTGGCAATCCTATTTTTATCAACAACCACACGGAAAAGTGCTGCTGAGTTTTGTCCAAACCAATCCCTTAGATTTTGAAGACGTGATGTTCTTCTGCTGCCTAGATCTCATTTGTCTTCAATCTTTCCCTGGAGGATTAAGTGAAGTATACTGTATTTTTCCGGGTGTCGCATCGCATATCCAAAAAAGTTTTGCTTTTTTATGGTTTTGATGATTTCCCTCGGCTTTCCCAAGCGGCTTATCACTTCCTCATTTCATAGATATTATTTATCTATTCTTGATTAAATATTGCAAACCTTTGTTTGCAAAATATTGCAAACATTTTGGCCATGGCTCTGTGACTACTGATTTTTGATGTGAATAAGCAGTAGACTGCTGCAGTGCATTGCTTGCTATATAGCAGGTATGTTGCACCTACATCAGAGGTGGGTTTCAGCAGGTTCTGACCACTTCTGGAGAACCGGTAGCAGAAATTTTGAGTAGTTCGGAGAACCGGTAGCAGAAATTTTGAGTAGTTTAGAGAACTGGTAAATACAACCTCTGACTGACCCCGTTCCCATCTATTCTCTGCCTCCCGAGTCCCAGCTGATCGGGAGGAAATGGGGATTTTGCAGTAACCTTTCCCTGGAGTGGGGAGGGAATGCAGATTTTACAGTAGCCTTCCCCTGCCACGCCGACCAAGCCACATCCACAGAACCGGTAGTAAAAATTTTTGAAACCCATCACTGATCTACATCACAAAGTGATGAAAAATTAAAGTATGGAAAGATGAAAAAAATGATAAAAAGAGAATTTTGCAAATGGTTTCTGTAAGGTTGTATTCAATTTTAAAGAAGCTGCTTTTATTGATACTGTTGTTGTTGCTGTTTACTACCACAAATCATGGAACTGAAATGTACGGCACTGAGAAATGAAGACACGTCAAGCTTGAATTGATAAATCAAGTAAGATATGACAGTCTGTAGAGGAAAAGAAAAGAAAAACATTTTTGGCAAGGACAGGAATTCAGGGTATTGCTCAATAAGCAGACTGAGAATCAGAAATCAGATTTAAATTACTGGGAGCTAAAATGAGATGTAGATAAATAAGTTTCCTCTAGTGATTATATCTCTTCTTGACTGAAATATTTAAGACAATTGATGTTCTTAAATATGCTTGAAAGTGTTTGTTACACCTGGGGAACATTCTGAACGTAGGTTATGATGCCTCTTGGCTCAGTGGCCCACTTCAAGATGAGGTAGATGCTATTTACTATAGCAAGGTTAGGATTTGAGAGAGATAGGACTAACGCGTGGAAGATGAAGAAGCTGCACATTTACAGGTATAGCTAATGCTGATCAGTGTCTTACAGAAGGAGTTGGCAGTGTGATATCTTCTATATCCTTAAATGTCATCCACAGAATTCCCAAATTATTATTTTTTAAAAAAACGTTAAAATGTTTTTAAAAGTTCCAAAATCCCATGAGAAGGTTGAAACTCACAAGCTGTCAGCGTTCTTGCACGAATTCTCACAGGGGAAGCAAAATCTGATAAACTTCCACAATTTTGCAAAATTTGAGACAATTTTATTTTGAGGTGATTGATGACTTTTGCAATCCTCGATGAGGGCTCATCTTCAGAAATAGCTTTTCCTCAGCTAGTGAGAACTTGGCTCAAGTTGCCTGGCAGAAGGTGCAAATTTGGCAGAAGTTACTCATTTGATATGGCATGACTAAGTGAGATACTATTGTATTTTATTGTTT
This sequence comes from Pantherophis guttatus, assembly GCF_059756535.1. Taxonomy (NCBI): domain Eukaryota; kingdom Metazoa; phylum Chordata; class Lepidosauria; order Squamata; family Colubridae; genus Pantherophis; species Pantherophis guttatus. The sequence continues at coordinate 239,378,658 of NC_142064.1, forward strand.
TGTATTGTATATGTATTGTTCGTTTTCTTTAAGCAATTGATTGTTTTCTGTAAACATGAATTGGAGACCAGCAGGGTTTTTAATTTCACTGCTTCTTTCTACATATTTTCCATGGTTTAGCAGATATTTTTGTCATGTTCTTCTCAGCCTTGGGAATAAAGAAATGTTGATTGTTGACATAACTAATATTTCCTGCCTAGCCCACTTCTGACTCCATAGTTAAACTGGTTACTTTCTGAATTAATGCAAAACACAATTGTAATTATGGTAACTATAATAATGTTGTGACCATATCTCTTACTTTTCATGTACTTTTATAACAGTCATGGGAAGGAATATGTCTGTATGTGTGTCTTTATTGCATTTTTATGAGGGAAAGTTCAATGACATATCAGATACCTTTTATTCAGCAGGTATCAAATTAAATCTTGCCATTTCCATATGAGGATAGAAAACGTCCTTCAAAAGCCTTGGAGAACTGCTGCCATCCAGGACGAGACTGCGCTGAACACGAAGGGCTAATAGTTTCACTTAGGAAGATCATATGGTTTGAAAGAAAAAAAAAAAACATTAAGTCTACAGAGAGTCTCAATCATCCAGGTCATGGTTATCCCTGAAGAAGCTTCTTGGATGAGAAGCGAAACGTCTTCAAGGGGAAAAAAAACCTAAAGAAAGTCCAGTTGCGTTTTGAAAAAGCACCTTTGGGACACTAATAGTGTTTAGTGACAAGCATAACTGGCCTACAAGTATGCATAGGCAGAAAGAAAAAAGCATTCAGTGCAGTATAACAACACAGGGTCAAAATACTTTTATTATGTATAATATACACAGTAAAATATACTATGTTTCCCTTGAACGTGCCTTCAGAAATCATGGGTGTTCCATTACTGGAGGTTTTTAAGAAGAGACTAGACCAGGAGTGGGCAATTGTGGCTCTTTTACAACCTGTGGACTTCAACTCCTAGAATTCCTGAGACAGCTTGGCTGTCTCAGGAATTCTGGGAGTTGAAGTCCACAGGTTGTAAAAGAGCCACAATTGCCCACTCCTGGACTAGACAGTCACTTGTCTGCTTGAGCAGTGGGCTGGATCCCATTGCCATTGCCATTGCCATTGCCATCCCATGCCATCCATCCCATGCCATCCCATCCCATCCCATGCCATCCGATCCTTTCCCTCATAGCATGCTTTGAATACACAGACCCCCTTCTCTAATACACTGCTACTATTGCTAAAACTCTTATGATACAAAAATACAATTTTTCCATGTTGCTGACTAAGTTTTGGTTGATAGACGGACCAGATAAATGATATAGAATTCCTAAAATAAAAATGCATACAACTTGAAAAAAAAAAAAATCAAGTGCCAATTCCCACTCAAAACACTTAAATGTAAATTACCACTAAACAAAAATCTTAGTTAGATGTTGCACCTCAACTGAGTCCTTTGGGAGTAGGGCAGTATACAAATTCAATAAATAAATAAATAAAATAAATAAGTGGCAACTAGCAATGACCTCTCAGATTCCTGGAATAAAATTGACCTGGAAAGTTTGTCTGGTATTCCCCAAATTTTCTTCCAAAGTTTCTCTGCAGAGTTAGCCAGGAAGGTAAGTCCTGAAGAGAACCAGGGGATCCAAATACTTTCTGTATCGTGATAGGTGCAACTAGAGCTAGATTCTAAGGTGTAACCCTGGGATGCTACAGCTTGGAAGGTTGTCACCTAAGAGAAGTCCTTCAGGTGATGTGTACAACAATATTTTTGACTGTCATCATCAACCCCTGGACCTCTGGATAGTTATTCCAGAAACCATTACGGTCCCTGAGGATGGGGTTAATTTTGTTTCTTCTCTTACTATTTTTAAAAAGTCAGATCTGGACATGTTCTGTCTGTCTGTCCATCCGTCCATCTTACACCCAAATATGCACACACACACACACACACACACAAATAAAATGTATTCCGACAATACAATATTGTTCATTTCTAAATTAATTCTGTACTGCACGGTAAAATGATATCTACAACAAAAGTAACTGCACACCGCTAAGCCTATTATGTTTGATATCTAAAGATTTTTAGCTGAACTACTGCCCCTCATGGTTCTGCTGTCATATCAAATTATATTGTGCAGGGTGCTGAAACAACCAATTTGATATTCTCTGCATTGTGATAACAATCAGCTAGGACTAGGTATAAGATAAGAGTCCTTTTTATATATACAGTTGCAACTTTTCTTAACATGTTTTGATATTTGTCCTGAGCAGCAGATGGCAGTAGAACAACGCACAGAAAGAAAATACATTAGGATTTAATTTATAAGTAGCATGTAACATTTATACCTTTACCACCTCCTGATTCTGTAGCACCACAGCTTCTCTATACCCAAAATTTGGTTGTGTGCAGTCAGGAGGTAAGACTAGTGCCTTAATTCAGTAATTACCACAAGGATGAGTAAAAAACCCAGATATTTCCATGCTGGTAGCTAAAGACGCAGGTGGCTGAGTCATACCTTGTCTATTACAAATATGCCAGGATGAATTTCATGGGTCATATTCCTGGAATGAACAGAGAGTCAAGTCTAGTAAAATCTTACTGGGGAGAAAAAATCCATCTAGATGCAAATCAAGCTGCTGTAATTAAAAGGTATAGAAATTTTGTTTCTGGAAAAATCAAACTGAAAGATCTTTTCCTGAAAAAAACAAAACAAAACAAAATTAAACATTACAACACCATAACTACATTGTTCAAATTTTAAAAAACATTTGCCCTTGAGGCATTTTCTGTTTCCAATATTACTTGTAGTTAGCCCTTCCATTGGCAAGAAAATATGATGATGCATGGCACATTTGTAAGATGGGAGAATTTTTCACAACCAAACATCAATGTCTTGTACTAATTCCCCCCCCCCCTGGCATGAGTGCCCCTCTCTCTCTGTGCTACAGAGTGCTGGCTCTGAAATGGTGACTAGCAAAACTTAGTCATCCATCACGAAGAAGTTCACACTTTTCAAAGTGCCTGCAAATGCCATACAACAATAAAAGTGAGGTTTATCTAGTAAAGGTCTTTCAAGTTATACTTGAAACTCCTGGATTTAGTAAAGTTCTACAATCCATATTATCCCCCCAATTTGGGAGATAGCATAAGGATATTGATTGAATGTATTTTGTGTGGAAAAGCAGGATATTAATTTAAAGAATAGCTGCAACAGCATAATTCAATTCTCTGCTAGACAAAGCATCTACATGAAAGAGAGACTTCCCAGCTCCACTTCACAAGTTTGCTTTCAAATGGAGATAGCAGGCACTACCAGCATCATAGCTGCCATGGTACCACCAGATGGGTTTCCATGGACTCCTCTGATTAAAAAAAAAACAAATTGAAAGTGACAGAATGAATTACTCATAGAGCCAAATCTTGCTAGTATAATATCACTTTGGGACAGGGGTGTCAAACTCAAGGCCGGCGGGCTGGATCTGGCCCATGGGGTGCTTAGATCTGGCCCGCGGGGTTGTCCTGGAAACAGTGAAGGACTGGTCTGTGGTGCCTCTGGCAGCAAAAATGGAGCTCTGGAAGGCCTTGTGTGGACCTCGCAAGCTCTGTTTTCCCTGGCAGAGGGTTTCAGGAGGCTGTTGCAGCTGAAAATGGAGCTCAGGAGCCTGTTTTCGCTGGCCGAGCGCTCAGGCTACCACAGGTGACCTGACACAAGTGATGCTGACCTGGCCACACACACCCTGGCCACACACACCCGCCCCCCCAAAGTCAACCCTGATGCGGCCCTCAATGAAATCGAGTTTGACACCCCTGCTTTGGGGGTATTGATTGATTCCCCATTATAAATATGTTAGACATTTTGTTTCATTTACATGAGTTGTGTTTTCTTAAGTATGAATCTACTGTTTTAATGAAGCTGCCACAGACAGTCACAGATAGTTGACAGTGAAGTTATCTAGGGTTATTTTAAAACTGTCAAATATGGTAGTCATGCTTGGTAGTGCATATTCCATGATGTAACTAGTTTTATTTTTTTATTTAAACGGTTTCAATGTTGCTTCCCAACTTAAAAATCTGAAAGTGGTTTACAGTTAAAAATGACACTCACAATTAAACATGATAAGTTAAGATAATCAACAGAAAAATTATACACGAAAATGTTTTATAGAAATATACTACAAAAATAAAAATTAGCAGAACAAGCTAAAACCTTAAAACTAAAATTAAGGAAAATCTTCAAAATCACAGCAGATTTAGTACTTTCTTAAAATTATGTGTTACATAAAAAGCAGTCCAATCCTGAATCTGCATCCATTTAACTTTAATTAGCAACATTCTAAGATTAGGAGAGAGAATGAAAATAACTTCTGCAGATAGTTTTTGCATCATATGCAAGATTTAAAATACAGCTGGTGTAGCCTTCTTACTTTAAATTACCTGAAGCACTCTAATTTTCTCTAAATGAGGAACTGCTCTATCCTTTAATTATTAGATATTGCCTTTTTCTGCATTTTTACAGCTCCATACTATCCTTTCTCAGATGATGTAATGAGGTTTGTGTACAGAGTATTCAGAAACCATATCATAGATTAATAACAGTTTTACTTCAATTTTCTGAGCAATTCCTAGTTGGAAATTCTTTTTTTTTAAAGCAGCCTTGACATTTTCACTGAATTATCTGCCATAACTTCAAAATCTTGGTCAGTTCCTGTCAACTGTAGCCTCTTTATATGTGAACTTCGTTTTATATATATATATATATATACCAATGTGAATCATTTTGTGTTTGCTTGCATTAAGGTGTATTTGCAAATTGAAATCTCACTATTTTACTTTGGAAACATCTTACAGAGGTCTGCATATTCCTTAAAAAAAAAAGTGCCACAATTTGGTGTCATTAGTAGACTTGGTCATCTAATGCTTGCAGCCCTGTTCTAAAGTAATCCCACCTATAACATTCAAAGGAACTATATGTCTTTTTCAGGGACTGGAAAGATATAACAATTCAGCCTATTTACCATAGCCCAGGGCCAATTCTGTGCAATATTAAGGAGAAATTAATTATGAGCCTGATTGTACTGAGGATACAATATAGATTTCTGTTTCCTTCTGTTGTCATTATGCTAGTGCATCTGGCCTTTAATTAGAAAGTTTTGGAACAATGACACATTCAGCATAGTTAAATATTTTGAGAGTTTAATCACTTGAAGTTTCAGTAGCTAATAATTCGGTTATATTCCGTGTCTTTTAAAAGATATTGTTAAGATAGAGATCCACTCTTCTTTATATATTCATTGTCTTCATAAGTAGCCATGGGAAATGTAACACCTAAATGTTATTGAATTCCAGTAGTTATTGAACTCCCATGAAATCTAATCATCCTAGTCAATGGTGAAGGATGATGGGAGTTGAAGTCCAACAATCTTGGGAGAACCACAGTAGCTAATCCTATGTAACACAGATACACTTGGATGAAGTGTTTTGCTTCGTTCTGAAAAGAAGTCCAAGCCTAGATCACTACCTTTAACAGCTGTAACGAGATGAGCCTTGCCATAAAAAAATGATGGTTATTGGTTCCGATGGCTTGTTTGACTTGTGTTTGATAGCTTTTTAAATGGCTATTCCTTTTTGGCGTGACAGAGACAAATACATGCTCTTTAAATGCTGACTAATGCATATTCAATTATTCAACACAAATATGAGCATCAGGATCAAGTTTTTTTCTGATTACTTCCGACGTGTATCTTACTTCAGTCTTACATTATGTCTCCTATTTTAAATTTTACATATATACAGCTCTTGTGTGTATGTAGAGTAAAATTGTCCATAGAGCTTTCATTGCAGAAGATTCTGTCCATGACAATCTCAAGTTGCTCAGGCCTGGATCAGAACCAGCCCGTTTGAGATAGGACCCTTCTCCCTAACGATACCACCTGGCCATCCTCTTCCTAGAGAAAGCCTTGCTGCCTGGCAATGATCCTTTGTCCTTCCTTGCCAAAGGTCTGACTGCAGAATCAGCGATGCTGTCTACATTTCAGATTATGCTACTCAGGGGAGATGTTCAGCTGACCTTCAAGAAGGGTAGGTGTCCTTGGAGCTTTGCTTCCACGAACCTTTATGAGTTGATGACTATTGAAGGCATTCAAGATACCTGCAGAGCAGTAGGTTGCCCGTTCCTGCTAGAAAATGTTGCTGAATGGCTGTGCAAACTCTTCCGAAGAATTACTGTGAAATGTGGAAGCATTTACACTGTGTCCCCTTTGAACCAATGAAGCAGCTGAGTCTGTTTTGAGGCTCCTTTGGTGGTTTTGGAAGCTGCTCACAGATCCTTCCATTATGTATATGCCAGATTTATAGGGAACCAGAGTTGGGAAAGGCAGATATACATGCATATTTTATCCAACCATCCTATTTAATGCCTTTGTATACCATTTCCTCTGCCTAATTTCTCTATATTAATGAAATCAGGGAAGATATTAATATCAACGTAGCATGGGACTCTTGCAGATGAAAATGTTTCAACATGTAGTTTGTACTATTTATTGCTAGGTTTGTTGCAGCTAAGTGGATTTCTCAGATGTTTTCAGCTCTAACGGGAATAATCTCCTGAGCAGGAATCACTTCAGCCCAAATAAAAAGCAGATTTGCTTTGCTTTTGATATAGAATCTGTAGCCTTCGGATCTTGATAAATTAAAAGTCCCACTTTAGCTCCCCACTGACCATACTGGCAAGGATGGCAAAGAGGATATAAGTGTCCTTGATCTTAATAGTGCAAGCTTTGATGTGATTGCACAGAGTCAGTTTCTTTGAATTATTGTATTTATTCAGTTTATTTATTATACCCAGTTTTTTTCTACCTATAGCCCATTCAAGGCACCTACCCATCTACAATAAAGCAAAGACAACTGAAATTTAGGAATAGCAACTAAAATGATTATTTGTTTGGCTCAGAAGTTTTGGCTGAGAAGGAAGATATTAAAAATGGGGAGTACATTCAACTCTCAAGAGAGCACACCCCATAATTTGAGCAGGAAGATACCATAACTGTTAGCAACAGATAGGACAGGAAAACATAGGCATATTTCACAAGTTATCTATGGAGATTCTCAGTCATCCAAGTCATGGTTGTCCCAAAGGTGCTTTTTCAAAAATCAACTGGACTTTCTTTGTGTTTCTTTGAAGACTTCACTTCTCATCCAAGACATTTCTTCAGTTCTGACTAATGGTGGAGAATGAAAGGATTTAAGGACTGCAAGGAATATAAATCCTTCCATTGTCCACCATTCAATCAGAACTGAAGAAGCTTCTTGGATGAGAAGCGAAACATCTTCAAAGAAACACAGAGAAAGTCCAGTTGCCTTTGGAAAAGCACCTTTGTGGTATTGTATAGGTTCTTTCCTACCTATTTGAATGTTTGTGAACTTCTTACTGAATGAAGTGACCCCCTCAGATATTCAACTTCAAAAAGCAGTAACACTTTCCACAGGACTTTAATATGATTCAAGGTTCATGTGCTAGTTTTTGCATTGTCCAAATGTAGCTATAAGTAGTACAATGGATTTGATTGTGTGGGAAGTGACAGTAGACTTTCACCTTAAGGTTCATGGCCAAGTTATTCAACTGCAGCTATGAAACTGCTTTGTAAGTTGTCTGGCACAACAGCGATAACAAATATAAATAGTAATAATGCCACAATCTCCATTTGTGAAAATGATTGATGTGCTAAAGCATGCTACTTTATGCTACATAAATGATCTTGCAGAACCCAGCAGCAGAAGCTGGGTTGGTATTTAAGATTGACCTGTCTGGCTGTTTGGATTAAATTAATATACCAAATGATAGAAAAGTTAAAAACATTTACGGAACAATTTTTTTAAAAAAGGGGGCGTGGGGAGGAAGAAAAAGAACCTACTCTTTTCGTTAAGATAAATGGTGCCATTTGCCAAAGATGGCTGGTTAACACAATTTTGTGATTGAACCTCAAAAATTACTCCTTTTATGTGTTCCAATGTAGGAGATGACCAGAGTGAGCCTGAGAGCAGGATCAAATGCATCATTGGTTTGGAGTTGCCCCAAGTCCAACTCCCCCATAAATTCCATTGACTCTTATCTAGCGCCACTTTGCCTTGAATGTTAGTAGATCAGATTCTTGTGTATAAGTAGCATGAAATAAACTTGTACTTTTGAACTCTACCCCCGCTATGGTTTCTTGCACCTGACACTCAAGTAATATAAGGGCAACCAAGCCATTAAGAAATTATATGGAAGTGCATATTTTATTATTAACATTTCTGTAATACTTGAAAAATTTACATTGTTTTACAAATTTTATGTTATATATCTATACTATGTATGGTAAAACATGAGGTAGAAAACCTGAGTGATCTTCTCATCAAGTAATTGTGATTTCTATGGCTGAACATTCTTCTTCTTCTTCTTCTTCTTCTTCTTCTTCTTCTTCTTCTTCTTCTTCTTCTTCTTCTTCTTCTTCTTCTTCTTCTTCTTCTTCTTCCTCCTCCTCCTCCTCCTCCTCCTCCTCCTCCTCTTCCTCCTCCTCCTCCTCCTCCTCCTCCTCCTCCTCCTCCTCCTCCTCCTCCTCCTCCTCCTCCTCCTCCTCCTCCTCCTCCTCTTTTCTTTGCGTGACCTGAGGATTCTGTGGGTGCTGAGGTACTTCTCCAGATTTTTTTGGACAGAAAGTTCAAAACATTTTTAAAGGCCATAAAATAGCTGAAAAACAAACTCATTCCTTCACAGAAATGGGAGAGAATCCCAAAAGATCTCTTTTGTATGATGGACATCCATCTACTTTATTCGATCACATTATCCACTAAGACCTCTGGACTTCCAAAATACTTCCCTGCCATCAAATGTTAGCCTGCTCTTGTTCTCAGCATGAAGAAGAATGTAATTTTGTCAGGGAAAGAAAAGGAAATAAACATGAAACTGCTCCTCAGAAGTCCTGTGAGCTTTCAGGGCTCAGGTTGGAGATGAGAAATTGAAAATGGCAGTGAAAGGGGTAAAGGGGTAAGCCCATTCAAGCCCATTATAAATTGCAGACAGGACTTCAGAATCCATAGACAGTAGATCAGTGGTTGTGCATTTGTGAGGTTTTGGGGGATTTATACTCAGCAGTGTAGGATATCTCAATGCAAAATTTATTTATTTATATTTTATGATGTACAGTGCCCAGAGTCACTTGTTGAGATGGGAGGCTATAGAAATCAAATAAATAAAGCATAAATGAAATACGCAGAATGCTACACACTACTAGTATAGAGCCCCTAAGATGCTTGCCTCTAGCGCTTGTACCAAGCTGTACATTTTTACGGTGAAGATCCTTGAGGTGGAATCTTTACATTTACTCTCTCATAGTAGATGGAACACCATAGAGTTAGGATGCAGCAGTTTTTTTAAATGTTTGGCCCCAAAGGTGGTGTTTTTATGGGTAAGATATTTCACTTAAACCAGGAGATTCACATAATTGTCTCCATTTGGTAAAAGTGTGTTGTGTCCTGCCTCATTGGCAAGTCACACTCTCTTAGCTCAATCCGTGTCACAAAATTATGAGAATAGGTCTAGGGGAGATCTCCCCCAGCTGGGAGGGAGGGTTTTAGCAGATGAAATTAAAATTCAGAAGTTCCTTACGCATATCTCACCCCTCTGCTATGATTCATTCTGCTGTGCTATGAAAACAATATTTTTTCATTCCCTATCTTAAAATGAGAATGAAAGTGACCTACTTATAACATTATATTGGAGAGTGTAATAGGATTAAAAACACAGTTTTACTTCATCATACCATATTAAAACATCTGAAAACATAGAGCTTAAAAGTTTGTGAATGTTTTTGAATGTTAAATATTTCTACATAAATGTGACTTAAAATGTGACTTAAAATGTTACCTGTTCTCCACGCAAATGCTGAAGCTAGATATAGAGCCCCCAATTAAACATATGAGTTGAAAACTTTATACTTCTTCATTTATTCATTGATAAAAAGGATCCAGTACATATTTGTGTATAGGGAATGAAGCCTTGACTTTTGTTTACCTGTGTTGTGGAGATCAAATTATTGGCATTACAAAGTTCTCAAAATAATGCATTAGTGAGTGTATGAGTCTTATTTTATTGAAGTTCTTCATCTGAAGAAATTATTCTTCTGCATTTTTCTCTTGACTAATTTGACATTCAGTCATGTGATGTGGAAGGAGTCTGACTGTCGGAACTTCGAATTTGAGTCATAAGTTCTCCTTTTCGGGTTGGTCTGAACTTTGAAAAGTCACTAAGCAACTGGCCTTAAGTCAAGGGCTATCTATATTTAGTATCAATGGATGATCTGAAGATTTACTACTGTGAGAAATGGATGAAAGCACTATCCCTCTAGTAGGGACACCTCATAGTTTTATAATATACATCTTTCTTCAAGATAAATAATTCTGTTGTTTTTCTTTGTGGGTGACTTGCTGTAGGCCATTCATTGTTTTGTTTTGTTTTTCTATTCCATTCCTGTCTTGACAGAGGCTTCACTTGGATTTGGAACAGGAAGCCCTGTTGGTTTTCCCCATCTGCAGTCATGTGCATTGCTTCATTAAGAGCAAAAATTGTACTTACTAACCATTAACATATTTCAGAATAATGTGGGAAGTCACCCCCCCCTCCAAGAAGTATGAAATATTTTGGGAAATATTAAAAAGGTAGAATATTATATTTCCCGGGATGATAATAGAAGAAACATGTTTTAAAGACAGAAAGCAGCTCCCTCCCCCCAGCAGATATTTGGTGCCCATTAAGAAAGACTGGGCCAGCCTATCTACAAGACAAAAGACCTCCAGCTCCAGGATGATGGGATTAAGACATGACCCTCCAGGACATAATAGGATTAACCCATCTAGCAGCAGAGCTCACCACATGGCACAATCACCTGGGGACATTGCAACACCCAGCAAACTTCAATCAAACTAGCTCAGACAAACATGATCCCTACATGGTCCCATGGGAGTCTGACAACAGTCAATAGAATACATGTTCTTGCACAGGAACAGGAAGCTCAAGGTCAAAGCCCAAGAGAAGGTATAAATACCCCTCACTTTGAACTTGATGTGGTCAGCTGCACCAGAATCACCTATGTGGTTCTGCTTCATCATCAAACCATCTTTCCAAACAGCCTCCATGTTTCCAGTATTTTTCTCCCAGCTTGGAACTGAATCAGATGGATATTTCTTCCAATAGTAACTCACACATGACCCGTTGTTAGCCAGTTGGCTTGCAAGGAATTGCTATTTTTCTGCATCTGGTCAAATTATCCATACCCATCCATGATGATGTTAGTGAAGCTGTCGATGTTGATGTACATCAGAGGGGATGGGAAAAAGAACCAGTGAAGAACAAGAGGTCTTTGGAGTAGATATGCATGACTTTTTTTTTCAAACTATGTGGCATCAGTCATTTTGAGCCTCAGATTCAGCCATGTTGGAGGAGGAGATGGGGGAAGCTTTAAGTGTGGCAGATCTGCACAGACTACTCTGCCTGTTGCCACTGGAGTAGGGAGAGGTTGGGTAATCACTCTGCAGAGCTTTGAAAAACCCAGCAGGGAGAAGAGGACAGCCTCTTCTCCCAGAACCCAGAGCAGCCTAATTTGACAATTCGTGCTGATTCCTTGAGGCTGAGGTTCTAACCATTCTTGCCCCTAGTGACCTAATTATGATACCTGCCTGCTGCACAAAAACTTTGTTCTCGAGTAAGATTGCCACAAGGCATGGGAGCTTTGTAGTAAGAATTCTCCATAAATTTGATTTTATCTGTCTGCTTCTGCTGCAAGCTGCTGACTTCAACAGTTTATCTGAGTTTAGAAAGCTTAACTTGTTTTTTGTTTTGTTTTGTTTATTTGTGTGTGTGTTCCTCCCCTCCTTTTCTAAAAGAATAAGCCAATAATGATAAAAAAGTTGTCATTTTAATCTTTGTCTACTAATTAGAGCCAGTACGATTGGGAACAAAGATGCTGAGTGAGTTGGTTTTCTCTTCCTCTTTGAAATTCTCCAGGCCTGTTATTGACCCCCAGGAGAGGGCCATAAAGAGAAGGGAAAGGATCAAGGGAAAATAATCACCTAGCAAGCAAAGTTCAAAACACAATTTTATCAAGGTTGGGGAAGAACTACCACTTGCCTCAAATCCCTGGTACACTTGTTAAAATAAGAACCGAGCTTCTAAAGGATTTAAGAATACACGTCTAATGTATGCCTCTTCCATGGAATAGATAGAGGCCTACAAAGAATTTTATGTTGACTGTGAAAAGTCTCTTCTATTTAAAATTGTTTGACGATAAACATACCGTGTTTCCCTGAAAATAAGACCCTGTCTTGTATTTTTTTGAACCCTGAAATAAGCGCTTGGCCTTATTGCCATGCGCTCAAAAGCCCGATTGGGCTTATTATCAGGGGATGTCTTATTTTGGGGAAAACAGGGTATTGATGATAGTCCCGAGTATTTGAAGAGGCAATAAAGATGCTTTTTGAGGCAAAATCTCTTAAAAGTTGCAAGAGACAGAAAAAGCTCCCTTTATGGCCTATGAGGGCCTTCATTGTCAGTGACTGAATGCAGTCTGTATACCAGAAACTAAGCAGTGATTTTACAGCTTTAATTAAAATCGGCCTGCGTCAACCAGCTTGGATAATTGCACTTTCTGTAGATCACATTATGGAAAACAATTTAACATAGGTCTGTTTTGAAGCAAGGAATGTGCGGGAAACAGCAGTCACAGAGAACCAGTTATAATGTCATATAACAGGATATGAGAAGGGACTGACTTGATGATGAAGCCAGAAAAAGTAAAGTGATTATACAGACTTCTCACAGAACAGGTTTGTACTATAAGATTCTGTCAATGTAGCTTTACAATAAAGTAGAGTTAGTTCATATGGTTATGATTCTTATTTGGTATATCTCAGAAGACCAACTTCAATCTTGCAAGTCTGAAAGTACAATTTCCCCCTTCACTCTCCTTTATAGACCAAGAAACTAGGGAAGGTCTCTTCTTAGCTTCTTGTCCCACCCATTATCCAGTTGCGGGTTTTTTGTCATTAGTTGCAAAGTCATGTCCGACCCATCGCGACCCCATGGACAACATTCCTCCTGGCCTTCCTGTCCTCTACCATCCTCTGGAGTTCATTTAAGCTCAGTGCCACCTCGTTCTCTGTCATCCCCTTCTTCTTTTGCCCTCAATCTTTCCCAGCATTAGGCTCCTCTCCAGTGAGTCCTTCCTTCTCATTAGGTGGCCAAAGTATTTGAATTTCATCTTCAGGATTGTTCCCTTAGCAGTGTCTCTTGGGCCAGTCTCCCAAGGTCTTTCCCACATAACAGCATAGAAAATAATTTTCCTGCTGTTTTAAAATTCTTTATCAGTTATCTGAGAAAAGATATCTTGAATACAGAGCTTTTAAACAAAAACTAACAATGCTCCCAAAGAAAGCTGCAAAGTAAATTAAATAGAAAGTAGAAAAAGTTACAGCATGTACAGTATTTCCATGAAAATCCAATTTTAATTAGTTGGGTAAACTCCAAAGATGAATCACAAGTTCTAAAACTATTTGCTAACCTTTTGTAAATGACAAAGATGCTTCATTGTTTAATAAGCTGTTCTCAGTTATTACTTAATTTACGATAGCATTAGTTTTAACGTTCTTGGTTATCTTGCTCAGCAGACTCAGCATTGCTGTTGTAAACTTAAGAGCATAGCCATCCATTTCATGGATATCCTTATTTCCTTTTGGAACTTGCAAGGCACCAACAAACTTTAAAAGCTTTGAAGCCAATAATATATGAGTTGGTTGTCCCAAAGGTGCTTTTTCAGGAGGCAACTGGACTTTCTTGTTTTTTTCTTTTGAAGACGTTTCGCTTCTCATCCAAGAAGCTTCTTCAGCTCTGACAGGACAGTGGGGAATAGAAGGATTTATATTCCTTGTAGACAGCTAGGAAGATGCTTTGTTGGGTGAGGGTGACTTTCCCGCCGCCTTGAAAGAGGCAGTGGTGAGGCCTCTCCTCAAGAAGCCTTCCCTGGACCCGGCAATGTTGGTAAACTATTGTCCGGTCTCCAACCTTTGCTTTGTGGCGAAGGTTGTTGAGAGTGTGGTTGCGCAACAGCTCCCCCAGCACCTGGATGAAACGACGTATCTGGATCTGTTCCAGTCGGGCTTCAGGCCCGGGTACAGCACGGAAACGGCATTGGTCGCATAGGTAGATGATCTCTGGAGGACTCGGGACAGGGGGTGCTCCTCTGTCCTGGTCCTATTAGATCTCTCAGCGGCTTTTGATACCATCGACCATGGTATCATGCTGCACCGGTTGGAAGAGTTAGGGGTAGGAGTCACTGTGTTGCAGTGGTTCTCCTCCTTTCCCTCTGACCGGTCGCAGTTGACGGGGGGCAGAGGTCGACTCCGAGGCCCCTCATATGTGGGGTGCTGCAAGGATCGGTCCTCTCGCCCCTCCTGTTCAACATTTATGTGAAGCCGCTGGGCGAGATCATCCGTGGTTTCAGGGTGAAGTACCACCAGTGCGCTGATGACACCAAGCTGTACATCTCTACCCCAGACCACCCCAACGATGCCCTTGAAGTGATGTCCCGGTGCCTGGAGGCCGTGCTGATCTGGATGGGGAGGAATAGGCTCAGGCTCAACCCATCCAAGACTGAGTGGCTGTGGTTTCCGACGTCCCGATATAGTCAGTTGGTGCCATCACTGACTATTGGGGGCGAATCATTGGCCCCCACGGAGAGGGTGCGCAACTTGGGCGTCCTCCTGGATTCACGGCTGTCTTTAGAAGAGCACTTGACGGCCGTGACCGGGAGGATTTTTCATCAGGTTCGCCTGATTCGCCAGTTGCGTCCCTTTCTGGATTGGGACTCCTTACGCACGGTCACTCATACCCTTGTCACCTCCCGCCTGGACTTTTGTAACACTCTCTACATGGGGCTCCCCTTGAGAAGCATCCGGAGGCTCCAACTGGCGCAGAGTGCGGCCGCGCGGGTGGTGATGGGAGCAACATGGCGCTCCCATGTAACACCCCCTCCTGCGCGAGCTGCACAGGCTCCCGGTGGTCTTCCGGGTGCGCTTCAAGGTTTTGGTTACCACCTTTAAAGCGCTCCATGGCTCAGGACCTGGGTATTTGCGGGACCGCCTACTACCACCAATAGCCTCCCACCAGCCCGTACGCTCTCATAGAGAAGGGCTCCTCTGGGTGCCATCGGCCAAACAATGTCGACTGGCGGCCCCCAGAGGGAGAGCCTTCTATGTGGGGGCACCTACTATCTGGAACGAGCTCCCCCCGGAGATACGGAGGATCCCAGATCTGTGCACCTTCCGCTGCACTCTAAAGACCTTTTTATTTCACCAGGCGGGCCTGGCCTAACTTTCTCCCTCTTTTTAAACAATTTTTAAACAATTTTAATATTTTAATATTTTTAATATCTTTTAATTTTCAAAGTTTAAATATGTTTTAAATTGATTGGGGTTTTAATCTGTCTGGGCCAAATTATTTAATTTGATTTTAGTTCTGTTTTTTAAATTTTGTATGTATGTATTTTATTGTTGGCTGTTCACCGCCCTGAGTCCTTTGGCAGAAGGGCGGTATATAAATTAAATAAAAGTAAAAGTAAAGTAAAGTAGTCATTTGCATCCTTTTAGAGGGTCGTTGGAGGTTTATCTGTGTCACCTGAGTAGTGCTCCTGGTCCTGTAGTCTGCAATTTTTTTCTCTGGAAATCCATTTCTATTCCCACACCATTCCAGGGGTGTTCATCCCAAATTGTATAGCTAAAAGTCTGTAGAGATTCTCAGTCATCCAGGTCAATGGATTTCCAGAGAAAAATTGAAGACTACAGGACCAGGAGCGCTACTCAGGTGACCCTGAGGACACAGATAAACCTCCAAGTGCTTCAACGACCTTCTACAAGGATGCAGATGACCAGCTGTCTGCAAGGACTATAAATCCTTCCATTCCCCACTATCCTATCAGAGCTGAAGAAGCTTCTTGGATGAGAAGAAAAATGTCTTCAAAAGAAAAAACAAGAAAGTCCAGTTGCCTCCTGAAAAAGCATCTTTGGGACAACTATAACCTGGATGACTGAGAACCTCTACAGACTTATATGAGTTGGTTATGAGTTGGTTCACTTGGCTTCAGAATAGTTTTGCTATAATCCTAAAATCCCTCTATAGTTCTTTCCTAACGTTGTTTTCAATAGGTATCATAGTTAAATAGGAAATATTATCCAATGATAAATCTATTATTGGATCATTTATTTTTTTGCCGTCCAATAAAATTAGGTTTCAAGTGAGCATTCCTCAGAAATGACTTCTAATTGTATTGAGACACCTCCCCCTAAAACCATACTTGGAGAAGTTGGTTGTAGGTATCTAAATAATTTAAATTCAAAAGTTACTTTAAACATAGTTTATGTAACTCACTGGTATTTTGAACAGAAAGGTCTCTTGCCATATTTGAAGTTTTAAAAATAATTCGATTCAGGAAAAAGGTTTTTCCCCTATCTGGTGCCTTCTAAATGTTAGCTTCCAGAATGCTAGACTGGAACTTTTCCAATTTGAATTGGATAGCCTCTAATTCAATCCAAGTCAAATTGGACTAATTTCCAAAGCACCAAATTAGGCTGAATCAAAAGTTGTGAACAGTGCTTATCCTAATATATAGTTTTGTTTCCCTTGAAAAGCACACAATAGTCTTTTGTGAGAAATGACAATGCAGCTATATAAATTACCTCTAGTGGAAGCAACAATTACAAACTCAGTGTATTATGCTAACATGCACACAGACTCAGCACTAAATGCTGATTGCCTTTTATTAGGAAGCAGTAGCTCAAAATACAAAGAAGGCTGTGGGTAACATTAACCTTTTTCAGTCTCTGCATTAAATAATTAAAACAAACCAGCCAGCCTTAAATTATCAATATATAGATTATTAGCAGAAAACCTTATTAGTTAGCAGAAAACCCTATACTGTATGTGCATTATTCTTTACACTCTCACATTTTTTTGATCTGTTGTATTAATTATACTTGTTAAATGATGTAGTGAATACTGTTTTATTAAATGTTAAAGATTCCATTTCTTCTTCCAATTGATACTATCCAAAGTCCTCTTAATTCTTTAATACTGAGATAAAGGCCAATCCTGAACAAGATATCATACTTCAGTCTGGCCACAAAAGCTTGTAGAGTTAGAAGGATTAGGTTTGATTCTCAGTGACTATCAGAAGTAGATAATGGGATTAATATCTGATTCTAAAACTGCCTCCTATATAACTGAAAAATAGGCACTCATCTAAGCAGAAAATTAAAGGCTGCCTTCCACTCTTGACAATGAATTTCTTTTCACAAAGAAATTCAAAGCCATATATAATGAATGCTTGGAGTGCTTGGATGCTTGGAGCTAGAAATTTCTCCATCCCTTACTTTTGCAGATTCTCCTTCTCCTTCTCCTTCTCCTTCTTCTCCTTCTCCTTCTCCTTCTCCTTCTCCTTCTCCTTCTCCTTCTCCTTCTCCTTCTCCTCCTCCTCCTCCTCAATATCATCATCATCATCATCATCATCATCATCATCATCATCATCATCATCATCTTATGTCCTTGGTTGTTGTTATGCCTTCCTTCTCTGTGAAGGCTTTCTTTTTGTTCAACAAATGTAGGGTTTCCCTGAGTCAGAAGACATCATGTCACTTACAGAAATTCATTTTCCTCTCTTAGGGGACATTCTTCTCTAAAACTATTACAGATTACATAAAGCTCCTTTTCGAATGAACCATCATCTGAAGCACTGCCACATTCTGATTAAGTCTAGGGGCTAATCCTAATGCCCATCCACTCAACAAAACTGATCTCTCCATTCCTTAGTGATGGCACATAATCTCTGGGTTTCTTGGGTTATGTTTAAATTTCAACTATCAGCAAAGATTTTGAAAAATAATGATCCTCACTGCTGGATCAAGACTTTCTTAGGTGGGCTTCCAAGGATATATCATTTCACTTGTGTTCTAGAGTATTGGATGTCCACCCTTGATTGTCCTCTTATCTTTTCTGTGAAACTCCTACATGACTTTCTAGGAATCACAGGTCTGTCTTATGTCATTATCACTCTCCATCACTCACTCACAATATTTGCATATAAGCATTGGTAAAAAACCTCAGCCCTCACGGTTTAAGCTAAGTGGCAATTAAATCTAAACACAGAATCTAAAAAAGTTAGAATTGTTTTAGTAAGTGAGAACACAATCTCTCATGATAACAGGGAACCAAAATAAACTAACCAAAGCTCTGAGAAACTAACAAAGGCTTGCCAAGATGTAAGGATCAGTTAAGTCACAACCTAACTATGAATCATGAGGTAATTTGCAAATACTGTACAAATCAGAAATTAGGATACTGTGAAGAAAATACAGAATTGCTGCTGCAGTGATGAAAACTGTCGTGAGATTTTGTTGCAAAATATAATTCTCATCCTCCGTGTGTTCAGATTATTGGTCCCACCCATTCTGACTGCTCATTGGCTCATTACTTATCCAATTTCACTTCATTTCACTTGGACTGGTTTCTTTTCAGTCCTGACTGAAAAGATTTCAGGATTTGCTTACAAACAGTTCACATCTAGTGTGTGCTGCAGTCTCAGTAACAACAGTAAAAGTCCACCTCACAATTTTTATTACACTTCGCCACCTGCTTCCTGTGCTTTTTCTGCAGATCCTTTAAAACTTAGCTACTTGTAGTTCCAAATACCTTGTTCAGCTGGCAATAAGAAATGAACCACATCCTACTGCATTTTTAAAAGTTTTGTATCTGTAAAGTGACATAGTTCCAGCATAAGATGTAGCTTTAAATGCTAAAGTTAAATAACATAAAAATAATATTAAAACAATGCTAAATAAAAAAGCATTGCACCTTCAAAGATTCCCAACACCAGAGAGTGCAGATAATAGAGTGTAGAACAAGAAGCAATGGGTGGAAACTAATCAAGGAGAGAAGCAACCTTGAACTAAGAGAAATTTCCTGACAGAACAATTAATAAGTGGAACAACTTGCCTGCAGAAGTTGTGAATGCCCCAACACTGGAAACTTTTAAGAAGATGTTGGATAACCATTTGTTTGAAGTGGTGTAGGGTTTCCTGCCTAAGCAGGAGGTTGGACTAGAAGACCTCCGAGGTCCCTTCCAACTCTGTTATTCTATAGAAGCTAAACTCAATTGACGGTGTGCTTAAATTATATTTGCCAGAAAACATAATACAACGTCTGTATGAGTAGAAGCATTCAAGAACAACCTTTGAGGGGCAGCAGTTGGCACATTGAGTTTTGAGAATTCAGATGTAAAAGACCTCTATTTCAGGCACGTAGTTGCCAGAAGAAAATCGGTTCATCACCCCTCCTATTTGTTGGTCTTGGCCAAAGAGATTCCTGATGGGGTCACTCTGACCTTATACTATACTGATAAGGAACAGCATAGTCCTAAACAGGATGATTATTCCACAGTCTAGGCTTCTAGTTTACTTTGGGACCCTACCTTTTTTCTATTCCTGTATTCTGGCTTATTTCTTGACCCAACTCCTGATTAGTACTTTGGTTTTAATTTGCTCATCTGCCATGGCAACTTGTAAGTATTGTAGAAGAGTAGTTCCATTCCTCATTCTCCTTCATATATTTATTACCAATTATACAAAAAAATACGGTTCAATTCCTTATTAATAAACATCCTTCCTCAAAACAGAATGCACCCTATAATTTTGTGCATATAGATGTCTGTTTTTTTAAAGGCAACTTATTTTTGCAAATACTGAACCTTGCCTATTCTAACAAACATAGTTTTCTAAGGCTTATGTCTAGTGTTAAGGAATAGAATTTCTAGTATTTTACATTTTGTTAACATATGATCTAGCATTTACCAATATTAATTAAAATCCTTCTGTTGTTTATCCTTGAGAATCCATTTCTCAGGATTACTCTAAATAAGGATTGATTTCAAACATAAGCAAGATTCACATCTGTTGAGCATTGTCTCACACATCCTGTTTTTACTTCCAGTGCAATTCAGTGGAACTAACTGACTGGACAACAATTGTTCATCGTGGCTGAATGGCTGTTATTATATGTAATTAAAGATTTGATAATTGTGAGCTAAAGGCTAATTTCTCTTCCGGATCACCAGATTCATCTGTTCTGTTTATTTCTGGATTGTGTAACCTCAGACTCCATTCCCCCAAAGTCTTCCTTTGCATTCAGCAATTAAATGCTTTTCTTTTTGATATGCTACCTCCCTTTAAACATACATGTACATGAGGTGGAACTAAAAGAAGTGAACATGAAAGTCAGACAGAAAACCTTAAAAATCTTCTCTCCAAACTCTCCAGGGTAACATGCTGCGATCCTGCTAGGAACTGATTTATTTATTTATTTATTTATTAGTCCAATTTATATGCCGCCCTTCTCCGTAGACTCAGGGCGGCTTACAATGCATTATAGCAATAACCTGCATACTTTCATGTATATACCTGCTTATTAGGGCTTTCGCCCCCCCTCAAGCGGTGTTGTTCTATACAAAGCTGACTTATTGCCCCCCACAATCCGGGTCCTCAATTTACCTACCTCGAAAGGATGGAAGGCTGAGACAACCTTGAGCCTGGTGAGATTGGAACTTGCACTAATTGCAGGCAGCTGGCAGCTAAGTGCTAGCACTTAACAGCACTTAGTCCTCTGCACCACCGAGGCTCTTAAAATTGTTGATTTAGCATTTTGTTTTTTCATCATCCATTTTTCCCATGAGGTACAATTGGTTAACTTAGAGATAGTTTACAGCAGTGGTCACCAACTGGTGGTCTGTGGACTGGTGGTCTGCAAGAAAGTTTTGGTGGCCCACAGAAAAATTATTTGCATTTTTTATATTTCACTAAATCAGGGGTCTTCAAACTAGAGCCCCTGGGCCTCATACGTGCAATGAATGTTTGTGTTGATGCAGAGAGTCTCCCCCTTCGGGGTCTTTTTCTGCGGGTCAGAGAAATTCTGACTTGGGGTCTGCTTCAGCTTCCTGTTGTGGGGCTTTGGGCGAAGGCTGGAGGGAAGTGCCACTGATGGCGAAGAGCCGGAGGGCCTTGTTCCAGTGGGACAGCATCATGACCTGGAACTGGCTGACCATCTCAGCCTGCTGAGCCTCCAGGCACCGGTACCTGGCCTTGCACTCCCACAGGTCTTCCCTCTGCTTGGAAAGCCTATGCTCGTAGTCCTCAGTGAGGTGTTTCTGCTGAGCCTCCTTCTCGATCAGATTCAATTTGAACTGAGCCAGCTCTTTTGCCAACTCTTTCTTGTGGTGGCTGCTTAGCTCCAACAACTGCTTCCTGTTGGGGCCCCAAGGAGCCCGGACTGGCAGGTGTTGTGGCCCACCAGTGGCCTGCACAGCTGGCACTAATACCGATGAGGAGGCTGGTGTGGTGTCGCGCCAGCAGCCTGTGCAGCCGGCGCACGAGTCGGACAGTGAGGAGTCTGAAGAAGATGTGGTGCCAGAGGCAGGGATTCAGCCAGGGCCTTTAGAACCTCCAGAGGCTCCTTTAAGAGAAGAGGATGAAGTGGAGGAGCCTTTTCTCAATGCAGGAGCACATAGAGCTGCCAAAAAGCAGGAGTGGTTACTCAGGAGGAGGTCTCATTGAGAGTAAGGCTTGGGGCTAATTGGCCGCTCCCTTAGCCTATTTAAGTTTGCACATAACTTGTAAAAAGCTGCAGGAAACAACGTGTGTTCGTCCATTCGTTCGCTGATCATTGAGTTTGAATTTTCTTTGCAAACCTGGCTTCTGGGCTTTCTGCCAACTCTAGTAAGACTCTATCTTATCTGTGGAATTTCTGGCAGGTTGTTAAGAATGTTTTATTAACAACCTGCACTTGCAAAAGACTGTAAAGTAAACTGAGTTTTGTTCAGAGTTTTGTTCGGAGTTTGTGTGTGCTACATTCTTTGGGATCCGTAGCTGGGGCAGAACAGCAGGCGAGGAGTGGCTGGGAGGCCGTCGAGGCGCCCCTCAACATGAGTGACATCGAGTTGACCATGCCCACCCTGTCACATGACCACCTAGCCACGCCCACCCAGCTGGTCATTAGGCAGATCATATTAGTGGTCCGTGGGATTTAAAATTATGAATTTAGTGTCCCTGGGGTCCAAAAGGTTGGTGACCCCTTTAGAGAGGGCTGTAAAGCAGTACGGAGCAGTATATAAATCAAGTGCTATTGCTATTGCTGTCATACCCCCTGTCCCTTATTTTCTTTTTTATATATTTTGAGGTAGGATGTTTCGTTCCATGTACACCATTCATTTTATTTTTTATTTTATTAAATTTTTATGCCTTTGCAGCTTTAGTACCCATTCACTCAATTTTGAATTACCTTTTTGGTGTTTCTCACAAATCTTTTTTAAAAAAATTAGTTTATAATATAAAATACATAAAAACAGAAAAGAAACACTGGCCGAGAAGCAGAGATGAGCAGCATGCCCTAAAGTTGGACACGCCTTCAGGGAAATCTTTAGCTTTTTAATCTGGTACTATTAACAAACATGGCCATTTCACTCCATGTCCTAAGTCCAGATCACTTATGAATATGTTTAAAAGCATAGATCTCAATAAAAAAGCAGCAAGGGGTATGGCAACTTTATATACCCCTCTAGGAGAAGCTACTTCTCTCTAGTGAATTTCTTTCTGGGAAATGGAGTGAAAGAATTGATCCGCATGGCATGAGTGCTGTAGAAAAACTTTATCATTACTTATGCTCTTTTGACTTCTTCTTAGAACAAGAAGAATAATAGATATTTCTCATAACAGCTTTGAAATTTTGATATGCTTCAAAACCAAAATGGATGTTGAGAAATAATTATTTTCCATTGTTGGACATATTATTGAATTTGGCTGTACTTTGTATGCCAGCAGTGTCATGCAGCTGCTAAAAAGCCAGCTATTATCTTGATGTACATTAACTGGAGCATAAAATCTAGATCTGGAAGGTAATTACTCCATCCTACTCTGGCCTGGTCACGCCATTTGGAATACTGTATCCAGAACTGAACATGACACTCTAAAAAGCACAAAGACAAAGTGAAATGAATTTCAGTTGAGGATTACTAAAATGGTGAAGAATTTGGAAACCAAGGCCTGTGAGGAAGGTTTAAAGCAGGGGGGTCAAACGCAATCCTGTCATGGGCCGCGTCAGGATTTTGTTTGCCCTTGGGGGGGGGGGTTGGTCATCATAACTGACTGGGTGGGTGTGGCCAGGCCTGGGGTGCAGGAACTGGTCCCTTGCTGTCTCTGGGACAGCCCGTGGGTCAACTCCGCAGCTTATCGTGGGATGGATATGGCCTGCGGGCTGCATGTTTGACACCTCTGGTTTAAAGGATCTGGATATGTTTAGTCTACAGAAGAAGCAACTGAAAGAAGATAGAATACAGTCTTCAAATATCAGAAGTGTTGTTTTTATATATAGATATCACATTTCTAAACCTAAAATGAACTTATTAAAAATCTTCAAATTGAGAATGGATGATCATCTGTTAAAGCACTCTAGTAGATATTAAATTGAATAGAGTTTTGGAATAGGTGAACTTAGTTCCTTCCAACTCTGTGATTTCACGGATCTGGAAAATAAGCAACTTGACTAATTTTGTAGTTCCAGTTAAAAGAAACTGTTTTGTACTCTTTCTTTGATGGATATGACACACCTACCCTATTCTACAAAGGTGGATTTCACTTCTAATACTGAATGTGAACTATTTTGTTTTAATTGTTTACAATAAAATAAAAGTGAAATTCAATTATGGATAGTTTTATTACAAGGAGAAAAAAAACATTCTTTTTTTTTTTGCATGTGGCAGACTTCTAGAATTCAGTCCTTAAAAAAATAAAAGCGAAATTACACTGAAATTTTTGTAGATACTACAGTTTAGGGACACACCTCCCAGAACTTGGATTAACCACACCTCCCAGAACCTGGAAAAAAAATCCAATACATGTCTATGCAAAACCATTCAAATCTGACATAAAATCAGCCTGAAGACAGTCAATATTATCAATATGTATGTAATACAAAATGTAGAGCAAAACAAAGTAAGGCAATAAAATGAAAAACACTTTGATTGTTAATTCCTTTCCTTTGCCATCTACCCAATTCAGTTTTTGGAACACTAAATAGCTTTTTAAGAGAGCATATAGACCATCTTCAGTGAAGATTATATCTTCACCGATACTGAGAAAAACAATATCCATAAAATCTCTACAGTTCTATAATCTTTCCCACTGACTTTTTTTTCTTGCTTTCCAATGTTATATTTAGCTTTGAATAAAAAAAACCTCCCAAATTATTGCCACATTCCTAACATTGATATCCCAAACTGTACTTAATATTGATAGAATATATACTTTTAAAAACTTTTTTTCTTCCTTACTTCTAACACTTTAAGGTATCTAACATAATATCAATAATTTAATTATACGATATAAATAACATTGTACTGAAATAATGTAATGTATCAAGTTTTATTATAATACAGCAAAAAGGGAAAAAATGTTGTAGATAATAGGTTTAACGCATTTGGGGTATATATTTCGTATAGTAAACCTATTAAACAAATAAATAAACAAAAAGGAAAAATTACAGGTAGTCCTCAACTTATAACTACAATTGAGCCCAACATTTCAGAGAGAGAGCCCAACATTTAAGAGATATTTATTAAATGAGTTTTGCCCCATTTTATGACCTTTCATGCCATAGTTGTTAAGTGAATCACTGTGTTATTAAGTTAGGAACTGGGTTGTTGCATGGATCTGGCTTCCCCATTGAAGGTCACAAAACAGGATCACATGACCCTGGGACACTGCAACCATCATTCATAGATATGAGTCAGTTGCCTAGCATCTGAATTTTGATCATGTGACTATGGGGATGCTGCAACGGTTGTAAGTGTGAAAAACAGTCATAAGTACCTTTTTTTCACTGCCATTGTAACTTTGAACAGTCACTAAATGAACTGTTGTAAGTCAAGGACTACCTGTACTCAGCTTTCTGATCTATGGTTTGCACAATACCTTCAGTGGTGGGTTCCTCCCAGTTCGGCCCAGTTCAGCTGAGCCGGTAGCGGTGACAATATGACGTCACCGAACCGGTTCTCTTTGTTCGGGAGCTGGGTCCTTCCGCCCCCCTGCCCCCGCGTTATTCTTACCTTTTGTTTGGCCCTGCCCCAATCTATTCGCTGCCTGCTGAGTCCCAGCTGATTGGCTAGAAGGAAAAAACCTGTTTAAACTCTTGCCGCAGGGCTTCAAAGGGCCGCCCTACAGCTGATCAGTGTTAAAGGCAGTGTGGTGGTAGACCAGTGCATTCGAAAAACAAATGGGTAGACCGGTGCCTCAAAAAAAAAATGGGTAGACTGGGATGCTCGAAAAACAAATGGGTTGACCAGAATGCTCCAAGAACAAATGAGTAGACTGGTACAGCTCTGCAAGCAGTTAAAAGCCTGGTAGACCAGTACCTCTGCTAAATCCTAAAGAACTGTCACATGACCATCAAACCACGCCCACAAAATAAGCCACGCCCACAGAACTTGTAGTAAAAAATTTTAGAACCCACCCCTGAATACCTTCATTGCAATCTTGACACACACCTTCGGGCAAACTTTGTTTTCATGTTTTAGGTTTTTTTTACACACATATTGGCAAACACAAACTGAGATAGAAGTGCAAAGCATAAGCTTTACGACGTCAATCTAATTGTCCCCGCCTAATTTCTTAAAAGTTTATTGGCTTTCTGTTCATATAAATAACTGGAGGACATATGACATTAACAACTGTTTGGTAGTGATTGTTTAGTAGTCTTTCTGCATTGTACTTTTTTTTTTTAAAAAAACCCCTTCTTTTCATCCTACAGATTCAGCTCTAGAAATACTAATGTGCTGCAGACATATTACTAGACAAAGTTTCTCTTGTAATTTTACTGTTACAACTAAGCAGAGCACTTGACATACGTTGCTTTTCCTGTTTTGGTCTAAACATGTCACACTACTGAGCTATTTGTTTGGGATTCTGTTTAAACAAAGCTATTTTCCGAGCTTTTATCTTTGTCTTTGCCCCTGCTGATAGTCTCAAAAAGACAGGTTGAAAAACCTGTCAAATATCTACGTTTCTCAGTGCTGACAAGCTGCAAGCTTGGCTCAAAACTAGCATCTGTTTATCTTTATTTCTCCTTTTCATGATGACCATTCCCTCTTTCTACATTGCAATTGGGCATTTCATTTGAATTTTTCTCATATGGCCTTTGAATTTTCCATAAACATTTCCAGCACATTTATTTTCCAGAGCGTAAAATAAGATAAAAGAATGCTAAAGTATGTTAACTAATTCGTATAATACTGCTGCTTTAATTGTACCCGCACTAAGAAAAGTGTGGCCATTGGGCCGAAGTTTCAGAAATGTTCCTACTTCAGTTGGCTTACAAATGCACGTAGGCATAAAAAAAAAAAAAGCAAAATCTACTTCCAGTTGAATTCAACTCATGAGTACTTACCTGTAGAGTTCCTGTGATATAAAAACGTAAAACGGATTATTTTGAAGCAACCATTGTAGAGTACCATAAGAACAGGTATATAGAGACCTAATCTTCTACCAGGGAAAAGTCATATATTAGGCATGTTTTGACCAATTTAACTCCTATTGATTTCAGTGGGGGGGTTTCTTAGTAGAACTGAATTTGGATTTCACCCATTAATCTCGCCCCCACGGAGAGGGCTCGTAACTTGGGCGTCCTCCTGGACGCACGGCTGTCGTTAGAAGATCATTTGGCGGCCGTGGCCAGGGGGGCTTTTTATCAGGTTCGCCTGATACGCCAGTTGCGCCCCTTTCTAGATCGGGACTCCCTACGCACAGTCACTCAGGCACTCGTCACTTCCCGCCTGGACTACTGCAATGCTCTCTACATGGGGCTCCCCCTGGGGTGCACCCGGAGGCTCCAGCTGGTCCAGAATGCGGCCGCGCGGGGGATTTTGGGGGCGACGAGGCGCTCCCACGTGACACCTCTCCTGCGCGAGCTGCACTGGCTCCCGGTGGTCTTCCGGGTGCGCTTCAAGGTGTTGGTGACCACCTTTAAAGCGCTCCATGGCTTAGGGCCGGGGTACTTACGAGACCGCCTTCTGCCACCAATAGCCTCCCACCGGCCAGTACGCTCCCACAGAGTGGGCCTCCTCAGGGTGCCGTCCGCCAGACAATGTCGGCTGGCGACCCCCAGGGGGAGAGCCTTCTCTGTGGCGGCGCCCGCCCTCTGGAACAACCTCCCCCCAGAGCTACGTATAATAACAGACCTCCGGATTTTTCGTCGGGCCCTGAAAACCCATTTATTCCAACTAGCTGGGCTGGCTTGAGTCAAATTTTAAATGGATTTTAAATTGGAATGTTTTAATTACGGCCAAAATTATTTAATTATTTTAAACAGTTTTTAGATTTTGTATGTTTGTATGTATGTCTTGTTTTTACTTTGGCTGTTCACCGCCCTGAGTCCTACATTGGAGAAGGGCGGTATAGAAATTTAAACAAATAAATAAATAAATAAAATAAATAATGAGCATCGCTACATCAGATGAAAGGACTGTTAGTCCAGCACTCTTTTCTCACTGTAGGCAGCTGGAATCCATAAGTAGGATATTTCTGTAGTAATACATTCTCTAGCAACTGAGTAGCTGCCTTTTAGTTTCCCGAGTTGCAAACAGCTAAAAAGTTACTCTAGCCCAAGGAATAACTCTAATTCCAAGAAAGCCCGTGGAGGGATATCTGGAAGTTGAGTCATGGCAACTGGACTTATTATTTTTTGTTGGTTTGATACGTTTTGCTGCTTCAAGGGGTCATTAAGTGTGACCTCTCTGATGAACCTGTGAAGTGGTCTTAATCTTCTGAAGACTGATGAATGACCGACATAAAAAATGGGGGGCAGGTTGCGTCTGAAGCCTCCAGCTCTACTAAGGAAAGAAATTTTCAGTTTGGCATAAATAGATTCCTTCACACTTCTTTCAAACCATCTATTTTCCCTGTCCAAAATGGGAACATTAAGACCACTTCACAGGTTCACCAGGCAGGTCACATTTAATCACCCCTAAGAATTTTTAGGAGTTGGTACATTCCAGCGAGACTCTGCCTACTCAGATAGCACCTTAACCAGCTTGCTCAGACTGAAGAACCTACTTGGATAAGCAGCAAAAGGTAACAAACCAATAAAAAAATAAGCCTAGTTGCCATGACTTAACTTCCAGATACAGTAAATCTACCTGGATGACTGAGAATCTTCATCAACATTCCATGGAGGGGTCTTTTTCCACCATTGCAATCCACTCGCTTATATTCAATGGACTCCCTAGAGCAGCTTCTGTACTCATGGACTTCATAGCATGTCTTAGGACTGATTGGATGAGTTTGTTTGTTGTTCCCCATGTGCCAAATTCTACCTGCCAATGCATCACTTCTGAAGGTCATCATTGTGCACAACTAATTGTTAGCTTTAGATCCCACTATGTGAACATGATAACAGAGACTCTTGTCAGGCTTCAAAACCCAAGAAAGACGTGTTGAGGTTCTTCTAAGCAGTTTCTTTTATCATTCCCCACCTATAAACAAGAATCTTGCCAAACTAAGGTAAAGGTAAAGGTTCCCCTCACACATACGTGCTAGTCATTCCAGACTCTAGAGGGCGGTGCTCATCTCTGTTTCAAAGTCAAAGAGCCAGCACTATCCGAAACGTCTCCGTGGCCATGTGGCCGGCATGACTAAATGGCAAAGGAGCACAGAACATTGTTACTTTCCCACCAAAGGTGGTCCCCATTTTTCTACTTGCATTTCTAATGTGCTTTCAAACTGCTAGGTTGGCAGAAGCTGGGACAAATAACAGGAGCTCACCCTGTTAATACGGCACTAGGGATTCGAACTGCTGAACTGCCGACCTTTTGATCGACAAGCTCAGTGTCTTAACCACTGAGCCACCGCATCCCTTGCTAAACTAAAGCAGACTAATTACACCATCAAATATATAGTCTGAGTACTCCTAGGGAGGAGCTATTTTGATTCTCTTCCTCCCAGACAAACTATTTAAACTTTTCTGTCTTTGGTCCTTTGGAACGTCCTTTCTCCATCCTCGGAATCAGGATTACATTTCACCGCAGGTCTTAGAAATACATTCCTTTCATGTGTTCTAATTTTGCACACTGATTATGTCTTCATTTAAACCGCTGTTCCATTTTTTTCTCCTTCCTGGTGTTTTCCTGTGAGTGCGTAATCCCTGTATTTTTTGATCAGCCAAGTGTTGATCCATTAGTTGTGACAGGAATTGACTCACCAACCTATTGCCCAAGCTTGATATTATGAGCTGAGAGAGAGTGACTGGTCCAAAGTTACCAACACGGTTTTCTTGCCTAAGGTGGGACTAGAACTCACAGTCTCCTGGTTTTTAAAGCAGTGGGTGCTTTACCACTGAACCAAACTGACTTTCTTTACTGTTTACTGGAATACTGCATCTAAGCTGAGGAACTGAGCTTTTTTTAATTCTGATAAGTAAATCAGAATCAGACTGTTGTTTCAATAATGGGAAGCGGAAGAAAGAATGGAGTAATCAAGAGCTCATTCATGGATCTGTAAACTACGATTTCCTATTGTCATTATTATCAGTTGCAGCTCTTACCTGACGTCTCACTGAATATATGTAGTCTCTTTTTAAGTCAATCTAAGCAGCTGCCCATCTCCACGTTTTGTGACAGAAAATTCTGCAAATAAAGTGCTTTGGGTATTTGCCTTTATTTCTAAACAATCTTTCCGATTTTTTTTCATTATTCAGAAAGTCCCAAATGTTCTCACCTAAATTATCAAGCATTCTTTGCAGGCATTCAAGTGTAATATGCTGTGCTGCATTGAAAAGCACCTGCAGGGCACTTTTTAGGTGGCAAGTAAATAGGACTATTTTCTTACTATTGCTAAGAAGTTATGTGATTGTCATTAGATTGAATTGTTCATGTTTCATTTAAATTGTGTTTCCAGAGTGTACACGTTTCTTTAGGACAAGCAGAAATGAAAGCTAGTTGAGTGACTTTGTGCCAGTCACTCACTCTCACCTCCCAGAGTAGTTGAGGGAGGAAGGGGGAGGAGAAGGAAGGAGAATTAGGTATATTCGCCATCTTGAGTTGTTCATAAATATAATAAAGGTGGGATATCAATAAAAAATAATCACATTTAAATTTCAACAGCGCTCCAAAGGCAACTATCAAAATTTGAGTTGGCTGGTCCAGATAAAAAAGTAGGAAGAGCCAAAAAGTCATATTTGACTCAGTTTTAATTTACAATATATAAAACTCCAGTTTTGAATGATTTTCCTATTTTGTCTTATTAAAAATTTGAGTTTGGTGTCAATTTTAAAGTCTCTCTGGTGGT
This sequence comes from Pantherophis guttatus, assembly GCF_059756535.1. NCBI lineage: Eukaryota > Metazoa > Chordata > Lepidosauria > Squamata > Colubridae > Pantherophis > Pantherophis guttatus. The sequence goes on from NC_142064.1 coordinate 239,409,107, forward strand.
ATATAGGATTCTCAGCTTGTCATTCTCTGGTAGCTGTGTATGGAACAAAACTGTTGGTATTTTTTTAAGCATATTAATATTTGGATGGTTATTGGCATGCAATAATATATTTTGTAACCAAAGATACAAAATAATATCTAATACTTTGCATATTATTGCATGTATGGTGGTATTGATTTTACAAATTACAAATCTCTACAGCATTTTCTTTTAAAAAAAGAAAAATTCATTCTTGAACATTGAACCCAAATTTCTAATGCAAGTTAAAATGTTCACATGAAATTTTCATTTGATCATTTGTAAATTGACACTGGAACTAATGTTGGTTTCAGACAAAAACTATGGACTCAGAGGTTTCTCATGGGACAGGCTGTTTTGCTTTCTTTCTAAAAAGAATACTTTTAATAAAGTATTCTTTACCACAAGAGCTGGTTGCATCCTTTATTAATTAATTAATTAATTTTATTCATTGGATTTGCTTGCTGCCCATCTCACTTCTTTGTTATTTGATCAAGTCCTGGTTATTGTGAATGGAGCAAATAGAGATATCCTACACATTTGCCTGTTTTTCAAGCAAACCTGAGTCAAGTGATACCAGAATATGGATTCTAATGCAAGTCTCTGAGAAAAGACTGAATGTTTTTATGGTTATAGCAATAGCACTTAGACTTATATATTGCTTCACAGTGCTTTACAGTCCTCTCTAAGTGGTTTGCAGAGTCAGCATATGGCCCCCAACAACCTGGGTCCTCATTTTACTGGCCTCGGAAAGATGGAAGGCTGAGTCAACTGAGGCTGAGTCAACCTTGAACCTGGTGAGATTCGAACTGCCAAATTGCAGGCAGCCAGCAGTCAGCAAAAATAACCTGCGTTACTGCATTCTAATCACTGCGCCACCACAACTCTTATTATGGTAATATTGTTACATTATTGTAATGTAGTGCTTAGTACATATTGAAAATAAGATCCAATGGAATGTAGATAACTTTCCGGTTGAAAGGTTTAAAAACTCAAATGGCAATTTAAGCAGTTTCATTCTGACTATCTCTTTAGAAATGGGTTTATTCAGAATTTAAATACCACAATATTTAACACATCCATGCTAAACTTACAAATTTCTGTTTTAATAATTTTTTTTTTGTAATGAGCTCTTTTATGGATCTGGGCCTCAGGAGGGATTTGCATGGATTTGTTCAGGCATCCCTTAGGAATCAAGATTCACTCAAGGGTGTGGATCAGTGGTGGGTTGCCCCTGGTTCGGACCCGTTCTATAGAACCGGTAGTACAACTGGCGGGAGGCTCCGCCACCGACCCCAACGTCATCAGAATGCTTCTGCGCATGCGCATACTGGTTTGCAATGGCGCGCGGCCCTGTTGTGAACCGGTAGTAAAGGTAAGTAGAACCCACCCCTGGTGTGGATGTGTGTATATACAAACAGAGAGAGAGAGAATGAGAGAATATGAGAGAGAAGAGAATGAGAGAACGAGAGAGAGAGAATGAAAGTGAATAAGAGAGAGAAGAGAATGAAAGAGAGAGACAGAATGAGGGAGAATGAGAGAGACAGAATGAAAGAGAGAGAATGAGAAAATGAGAGAGAATGAAAGAATGGTCTTCATAATTGGAATATTACCCTTACTTGTTTCATCTGAATAAGCCTGCTTTAACTAAAAAAGGCCTCTTAAAGGATAAGGCAAACACTGAAAGCAGTTTTCTAGTAATTGCGAAGTGCTGGGTCTTTCTGGAAGATTAATGATTAGCCAGATCAGCCTGCTAGAATCCTCTTGAAAATCCAGTTATTTTAGATTGTAATGTATGCCTCTCATATTAAAATGTTCCAGACCCAAGTCGATTGGTGTCATGCAGCCACCTCAGTTGCCTTCTATTCTGTAAGAGATATTAGCAAATCATCACAATGCTTGGCGATCAAAGCAAGAAAACCATTGTTTAAACAGTTCATATTAAGAATAGCAGGACTCTCCCTGGCACTTATCTTCAATACCCACCATTTTTATTTAATGTGACTTTAGCAGACATTTGTTTATTCCCACTGTACAGATTCAAATAGATAGCGCATTTATATCTTTACTGGGCAATTTTTGACACCTTGATACTTCTATTTCAGGAGGATTCACCGGGTGTAGATTGCTTATGCAGGATAATTTTAAATAGATAATGTAGGGAGACAGTTATCGAGATCCTCTTAGGAGTTGGTAGATTTGCCAGAACCAGCTGATTTTCCCCTTTGCCTATAAAGAAAGAGAAGGGAAAAAGAGAAAATTACATCTTGGATTAATAGCCATCTCCCAATTTTACTGTTTCAAGGGAATACACAATAGTCCCTTCCACACCACATTTTACTCCCTCCCTCCCTCCCCTGCCTCTCCTTGGTAGGAAGGTATATTCAGAAACAGGCAATGCAATGTATCCACTTCTCTGTGCTAACTCCAGAAACTTTTTGGTATAGGAATATGATACAGGAGTTGTCACTTCATTTGATGATAACATGCTGTCTTCCAAGTGAATCAAAAGCATTTGAAAAAAAAAGAAAATAAAATCAAGTGCAGTGGGCACGAAGTGGGCAGTGGGCACTAAGGATGGTTCCAGGGAGCATGCTGGCCTCTGTGAATAATATGTGCGCCCGCCCGTGTGTGCCAATATTTATCTGTATTGACAAATTTTTTTTGGAGCACATGGTTATGTCAAATCTGCTTTGATTTATCAGCCATTTTCATCCAGTGCTATGTTCTCTTCCTGGGTGAGCCTTTGACTTGTATCTGATTTAAGGTCAGCTGCACTACTTATTTTCAGGGGACTTCAATCTCCATATAGATGTGACCTCTGATGTTCACCAGTAAATGCTGTTATACTATGATCTCCTCTTACATTGTCAGCATTTTCTTTGGCTGGTAGGAGTGAAAGGTCAGGCTTTTGATTTAGTTAACTTCTTGGGACTCTCATTACCAGGACTTGAGGGTGCCCACCTTGACTTTTCATTTTACACCCACCTTCCCTCAGCTTTCTAATTTCGTACTAATAATGTGCTTGAAAGAAGCAGGCAGTTTTTTCAACTTCGCGTACTGGTGGGATGAAAGGTAATAAAATTAATTGTTGTTTGTTTTCCATCCATAATGCAAGCTTGCATGTTTATATTTTGAGTCCTTTATCATCATGTTTTCCTGTCCAATTGTTAGCTTTTTCTCTAAACATTTGTGTTAATTCTTCAAATTTCCTTTTGGATGCGCAGGTTTGTTTCTTTTAGTGCTTTGATATTTTTATTAGGGGAGAATTGAGAGCAATGGAAGTAAAGTTGAAGCACAGAGAGATGAGGCTGCTCCTGTTGGAATTCTGGATGTCCAAACCAGATCAGTAATTTGGAGCTGACAAGGAGATAAATTGTCTTGAATTGTTTGCAAGTTTGTGGAACAGGTCTCTGATCTCCACTTTTGTGTGATACATGTGTGCTGGTGGGATGGTATTGGAAAGGATGTACAATGACTTTGAAGCAAACATCATATAATTGCATGACCCTGATTTTCTTGTTACCAGCTGGCACAGATCTAAGAGCAACAGCATCATCATCATGAAAGGATAGAGAAGCAAAGGGTGGGAGAAGCATTCTCCCCTAACCATCCATTTCCATTTCTTTCAGTCAGATCAAGATGGGGAAAAATAGCTGGACTTCATCTAGTGAAGGGGGCAGGGAATGAAAAAGTTGTTCATTACTGTATGTGTTTTACAAATATTCATGCTGATGTTAAAAAAAATGCAGAGTTCCATTTCATTTCAGAAAGCTTCCTGTTATTTATTTTGGATTCTTTAAATTCTAAAGTTATGATTACAGTTGTCATTTGTTTAGAATTAAAGACAGCTTCAAACTTGTTATTTCAGGAGTCTCTAATAGCTTAGAAACAATTAATGAACATTTTCTGAAAGTGATTACAAAGTGAGGTTTGTGAACTTTTAAAGTCTCCATCATGTTTATGAGCAAGATGGTTATTCCAGGGGTGAAATGCTCTGGGTTCGGATCAGATTGCCTGATCTGGTAGCGATGGCGGTGAGTGGTTCAGAGAAAAATCCCTGCGCTGCCCCCCCCCCCACATGCCCAGCTGAGCCGCACGATCATCAGAGACTTTTGTTTTACTTTTAAAAGCATTTTTTTCAGCCGAAGAGGTTGTAGAAAAAATGCTTTTAAAAGTAAAAAAAAAAAAAAAGATGGCCACGCCCACCCAGTCACATTACCCCCCCCCCAAGCCACGCCCACAGAACCAGTAGTAACAAATTTTACATTTCAACACTGGGTTATTCCCATTGTTTCCTAGTGCTCAAAATCATGGAAAAGTGGCTACAATCTCCTTAAGGGGGAACAGCTGCCTGGAGCACATGTGGGTGATCTCCCATCCTCTCTTAAACCAGAGAGGTTTCAAGCAAATAGTCTATTCACCAGTTCCTTGTCTTTGTCATAGTCATCAGCTACGCCTTTGAAGAGCTGTCTTTAGTTCACCATACCTCTCTTGGCAGTCTCCCTATTCAATGGACTTTTGGATGAATTTTACTGTGAACTTCATTCACAAACAGGAGATCAAAATCTGAGGATTTTTGGCATAGTTCAAACAGTTCACTTAATATATTCCATTTATGTCAATTTACATCATTTGCATAATGATGTAATAGATGCTTTACGTTATTTGTATCAGTTTCCCTAATTGCATTATAGACATTTGCATCTCTTTTTGTCATTGGCATAATTATATAATTGATGTTGCACAAGTAATTGTGCAATGTAAAAATGTCAAGAACATAATTATGCAAATGATATACATTGCATCAATTAGGTAAATTTGGATTTAATAGACATTTGGCTTTAACAAGCACCCCTGCTCCCCAAATAGTCCATTAAATTGAGGTTTTACTGAACAAAATATTGCAGTGTGGAATCATCACCTGAAGGCTCTTTAAACAGTTGTAACATGACCTTGCTATGTTTCTCCAGACAGCAATATACACTGTACAAATTAGAGATCTCTTTTTGTAATGCCACACTGTGCTGTGAAATACTAAACATATATTGAAGCTGCAGCATGTCAGAAATGTTCTGGCAATTTTTTCAGTGATTTGGGTCTCCCTTAGCAGTTCAGATCTTTTAAACAGTACAGGTAGTACTTGACTTATGGCCTAAATAGAGCCTGCCCATTACAGATAAAAGTCATAACAGTTGTAAAGTGGGTTATCCACATGACTGATTTGATTTTACTACCTTTTTGTGGCAGTTGTTAAGTAAACCTGCTGGTTGCTAAGCGAATGCAGTGGTCAGTACACAAATCGATTTGTTCAGTATTTGCAAAAACTGGAAGTAAACGCCTTTTTATGGGCAAAAACATTGTAAAACACGGTCTTGTGATTACGAGAGAGCCAAAAATGTGGGTTGATTTCCAAGCACTTGACATGTGGTCATGTAATTAAAGGCGCCGTCAGAACTTCAGAACAATGTAGTAAGTATCCCTGTGAATGTCTGTCATAACTTCAGCTAGTTGGTAAACGGCCAGTTGAAAGTCAAGGACTGTCTAGCTGTTTGCTGCTTTATCTTTAAAGAGTGTTGTGGGAAGTGAGCTTTAAGAGTTCTGGTGACTTCCTCAGGCAAATCAAGGAACGTGTCTTTTCTCAAATCTACTCAAGTTCCTTATTAAGAAAGGCATGGGAACAATCAGGGGTGTTATGGCTTCCAATGGAAAAACGAAACTCCCTGAAAAAAAGAGAGACCCCCTCATAAGCACAGAAAGAACCTCCGAACCTCATATGCATGGAGAGGGAGTGACTTGATTTGAAAACACAGATGTATTTATGTATTCCACTGATAAAATTGATTGACAGCAGAGGACCTAAAATTATGCTATCTGTTCATGAATGTGCATACACTAGTTAGATTCATGTGGTTCTCTGCTTTGCATGGACATCACTGTTTTCATGTCTTAATAAGCAGAAACTGGGGTAAATATGAGAAGCTAAGAAACCGCTCCGCTGGATTAAATCAAAAGCCTAGCTAGTGTAGTATTTGGAGAGGAGAAATGATAGCCTTCAAATATCAAAAGGGTTGTCACTTGGAAAAAGGAGTGGACTTTGATGGTCCCAGAGGGCAGGATTAGAATCAGTGGGCTTAAACTAAAAGGAAGCAGATCCAGGCCAGAGGTTGGGAAGAGTTGTGGTCTGCCAGACACAGCCATGTGTCTCTCAAAGATGTCCTACAATGATCTAGGCTAGGGGGTTGGATAGGATGACTTCTAAGACATCTTTCAACTCTGTGATTCTGCAATCCATTTCCATATACAGGCTGTAAAGCAAATGATACTGAGAGTCATACTTCCTCTGATTGCAGAATAAAATTTAGCCATTAATGCTAATAGCTCCTTTCTCCATGAATTTCTCGAATTTAAAGTCACCCAAACTGAATGTCATGACTATATCTGAGGAAATTCCAGATTTCAGTGTGAAGAAAGACTTCTTTTTGTTTCTTCAGAATCTCCCATCACTAAGCATTATTTGTTGACCCCAAGGCCTCTAACATATCCCATGCTATTTGTTTGTTCGTTCATTCATTCATTCATTCATTCATTCATTCATTCATTCATTCATTCACTCACTCACTCACTCACTCACTCTCTCACCCACCCAACCACCCACTATTCCATCCATCCATCCATCCATCCATCCATCCATCCATCCATCCATCCATCCATCCATCCATCCATCCATTATATTTCTGTACTGCCCAGGAGCTCTGGGCAGTAAGAGGGGCTCTGAGCAGTTATGTCTCCTTTCTGAACTTTCCTTCTAAACTAAGACATGATGTCCCCAGAACTTTCTAAACTGGAAAACCTTCTGTGATACTGGTCTGAATGTGCTCATATATGATTGCAAGCCTAGATGTATTCTTTAGGGAATTTGGGAGTTGGTGAAGGGTTCTAATGGATTTGAATGTATATTGGCTTAGGTTCTTAAATTAAAACAATTCTTGTCTTCCACTTGATGCAGTTGGGATTCCTGGACCCGAATCTGCAGAGTTTGAATAAAAGAAATAAGCAGGATATTACAATAGCCATGCCCCTGACTGATCTCTGACTGCTAATTTTGGGAATCACATGCTGGCAGTACATCATGACTTCAGGGCACAAAGCTCTAATGCTGTTTTACTTCATAGTGCTTCATCTTAGTGAGTTTTACTGCTCATAACCTTAGTCTCTAAATTCAACATGCAATTGCTTAGAACTTGCTTAGGCCAGATTGAATCCTATATTTAAAAAAATACAAACAGGTCTCTCCTACACAAATTATCAAGAGAATAATCACCTCCATTACCTCCTGTTGATGCAAGATTATTAGCAAGCTATTAACCTGTTTAAGTCATTTAAGTGTACAGAACGGTACTTATTCTTTATTTGTTAACAAAATAAAATCTTCTGTTTATAGCAGCTTGGAAATATTCACAACAGATTTTAGGAAGTGACTTTTTTTTGAAAGATATGGAGATATAAAGATGTTGGCGGCTTATTTATTTCTCAGTTTGCAATAAATCCATTGCCCCAAAGAGCTTTTTTTTTTTTAAATGCTATTACTTAGATGTTAGACATGTCCATAAAATATACAGGCTGTCGATAAATATAATATACTGGCTATGATCAACTTTTTTAGTACAATGATCAACCTTTTTGCAACTTTCAGTAAATGGATGATTCATCCCAGAGATGAAGCATATTTTGTTAAAAGGGTGATATCTAGGAGCTGGGGAGCTTGAATAAAATCTCGTATATTCTATTATTTGTTTCATATTCACCCTTGCGTAGTTTTCAGTGCAGCTGTTTAAGTCTTTATGTAAGGTAGTAGTTCTTTACTATACATAGAAATGCTGTAGAGAAAATATATTAAAGGACTAAGCGGAGTCTTCATTGGATCTGAATTCCAGTTGTACAATTTCATTTACCTATGGAGTGACTTCACATTGTTCTCAGCACTTTTTAAAAATATTTAGCATAATATTAGTGTTAAAAATACAGCTTGAAACTAACTTGAGGGTGCAAATGAGCATCGATCACTGATTCTTTTAGGTTGTAGGCTGTGTTGAATAACATATTAATTTTGGAATCTTGATTTAATAAAACAGAATGAGTACAAGTAGCATACAAACAGAAATGTTGCTAATCGTTTCGCATGAATGAATAAATAAATATGGAAGGAATACCTCAATCACATCAATCACTATCAGAAATCATCTTAAAATATTATGGTTTAGTAAGCAAGGATTCATGGTTAAATTCAAGCTTATGCTTAGTTTCCATTCTTCTTTATGAAGAAGTAAACCGGACCAACCCAATGATGCCCTTGAAGTGATGTCCCGGTGCCTGGAGGCTGTACATCTGGATGGGGAGAAACAGACTCAGGCTCAACCCATCCAAGACCGAGTGGCTGTGGTTTCCGACATCCCGATATAGTCAGTTGGTGCCATCACTGACTATTGGGGGCGAGTCATTGGCCCCCATGGAGAGGGCTCGCAACTTGGGGGTCCTCCTGGACTCACAGCTGTCTTTAGAAGAGCACTTGACGGCTGTGGCCGGGAGGGCGTTTTATCAGGTTCGCCTGATTCGCCAGTTGCGTCCCTTTCTGGATCGAGACTCGTTAAATACGGTCACTCATGCCCTTGTCACTTCCCTCCTGGACTACTGCAATGCTCTCTACATGGGGCTCCCCTTGAGGAGCACCCGGAGGCTCCAGCTGGTACAGAATGCAGCCGCGCGGGTGGTTATGGGAGCGACAGGGTACTCCCATGTGACCCCCCTCCTGCGCAAGCTGCACTGGCTCCCGGTGGTCTTCCGGGTGCACTTCAAGGTTTTGGTTACCACCTTTAGAGCGCTCCATGGCTTAGGACCGGGGTATCTACGAGACCGCCTTCTGCCACCAGTGGCCTCTCACCGACCAGTATGCTCCCATAAAGAGAGGCTCCTCAGGGTGCCGTCGGCCAAACAATGTCGACTGGCGGCCCCCGGGGGGGAGCCTTCTCTGTGGGAGCACCCGCCATCTGGAACGAGCTCCCCCCAGAGATACGGAGGATCCCGGACCTGTGCGCTTTCCGCCGTGCCATCAAAACATTTCTTTTCCAGCTGGCCGGCCTGGCCTAACCTCTCTTTTAAACTTTTTTAAAATTTTTAAAATTTAAAAATTTTAAATTTGTCTTGGGGTGTTTTAAATTTCATTTTTCAGGCCAATTATTTAATTGTATTTTAATGGTTTTTTTAACATTTGTAGTATATGTATTTTATTTGGCTGTTCACCGCCCTGAGTCCTTTGGGAGTAGGGCGGTATACAAATTTAATTATTATTATTATTATTATTATTATTATTATTATTATTATTATTATTATTATTATTATTATTTTAAAAGCTGTTTTAGCAATATGAATGACTCTGGCCTTTCAAAATTATAAAAGTATTTTTGTTCTTATGAGGGAACTTGTATCTTTAATTCTATATCCCTTTAGTTTCAAAAGTTAACTCACATTTTTGCCTGGCTTTGCATATTAATGCAACCTGATGAGCATGTTTTACTGCTCCCAAGACTGTTGCCACATTCTACTAGTAAATGAATAAATGTTGCTGTTAGATATACATACTAACTTATTTAGACCTTTGATAAAAGCCCAAAGTCAGAAAGTACATTATATTACTTTTGGTAAATGTATCAGAAAGTAAAGCAAAAAAAGTTCACTCTATCTGTACATCAAAATTCTGGATGTAAAGGTATGCCTCAATCAGTAGATTGCCTACTTGAATAAAAAATAAGGTTGCCTGATTGGATTGCAATGCAATGATGTAAATAGAATCTTGTTGAATAATGCTTCCAGTAGGTTATCATGAATTGCTCAAACACTTATTTTTAACCTATAAAGCACTTTATGGCTTGCTTCCCAGGTATCGTCAGGATTGCCTTTTTCAACTGGAATTAACCTGACCAGTGTGCCTCTCAGGGAAGAAATTACCTTAATTTATGTAAGGTAAAGGCAAGAGGAAATCTGAAGCTGGTTTTTGGTAGCAATCTATGCCCTATGGAATAGTCCTCCTGTTAAGGTCAGGCAGGTGCTTAGCTATTGAGTCTGTTATCTGCACCTCTATAACTGTCTGGTTTGTTTCTTCAACCCAACAAGATAGACACAGACTTCAGAGAATAATTAGAACTGCAGAAAAAAACAATTACTACCAACCTGCCTTCCATTGAGGACCTGTATACTGCACGAGTCAAAAAGAGGGCTGTGAAAATATTTACAGACCCCTCAAATCCTGGACATAAATTGTTTCAACTCCTACCCTCAAAACAACGCTATAGAGCGCTGCACACCAGAACAACTAGACACAAGAACACCCGTATTGGTGTTTTTTCCTGAACACCATCACTCTGCTAAACAAATAATTCCCTCAACACCGTCACTCTAGCTACTAAGTCTGCATTACTATTAATCTTCTCATCGTTCCTATCACCCATCTCCTCCCACTTATGACTGAATGACTATAACCTTGTTGCTGGTATCCTTAAGATTTATATTGACTGTTTCCCTATGACTATCATTAAGTGTTGTACCTTATGATTCTTGAAGAATGTATCTTTTATGTACACCGAGAGCGTATGCACCAAGACAAATTCCTTGTGTGTCCAATCACACTTGGCCAATAAGGAATTCTATTCTATTCTATTCTGTTGGAAGCCCATGTAATACCAAATTGCTTTTAAGTCTTATTATGTGATTACCACAGTATACAAATTTAATAAAAAGAATTATTCCATTGTAATGGATTGCATGATAAGGATGAGTCACACAGTGCAATAGGTGAAATGATGGAGGCTGTAATAAGATTTCTCATAATTTATCCATGAACTGCTTTTTCTGAAAAAAACAAACAACCGTGGAAACAATGTCCTTTGTAATCAGTTCTGAGACAATAACCCATGCCTTGTTGTTCGTAGGCCTCAACCAAGTTAAGCAAGGAACCTGTGAGGTGGTTGCAGTGCATCGGTGTTGCAACAAGAACAGGATTGAAGAGCGGTCACAGACAGTCAAGTGCTCCTGCTTCCCAGGTCAGGTTGCAGGCACAACACACGCGCGGCCATCTTGTGTCGAAGGTAAGGATCTTTTACCTTATTGGCTTCAGAATTCAAAGACTCTGTCCATCTCCTTGACATTGTGAATTCATAATTGATAATAACAAGAATAAATCCCTTTCTTTATCAAAGTTAGATATATGTTTCTTTACATGTAATTGTTAATTAATTTATATAATTGATGCAGTTAATTAGTTATAGCAGTGATCCTAACCCAAAGGGTCAGTCTCCAAAAATTAAATATTTGTTCATGCAGTCTTCTGCCAGAATGATTACTTGTTATGTAATAGATATATTTTTAACCTCTTTGCATGGAAAAGTCTACTTTGAACAAGGCCTAAATTGAACAAAGGCCTTTTGGATAATTAATCCAGGAATAGCCAACTTGACCCTATTTGATATTTTTTTTGCCAAAAAAATCAGGATAAAGGAATTAGTTAATTATGCCTCCACCAAACATGGCCATTACCACTTCCCCCTCCCCCCTCCAATTCCACAAAACCAGAACAGATCTACCACTTTTGTCCACTAAATCTCTTGAAACAGTGTAAAATCTGGACTTAGAAGCATGAAGAAACACAGTAGGATTTTGCAGTTGATAAGAGGAATGGAATTACTTGTTTCATTGAACCCTCGTGGGGCAGTGGTTAGAATGCAGTATTGCAGGCTAACTCTGCCCACTGCCTGGAGTTTGATCCTGATGGGACTCAAGGTTGACTCAGACTTCCATCCTTCTGAGGTTGGTAAAATGAGGACCAAGATTGTTGGGGGCAATATGCTGACATTGTAAACCACCCAGAGAGTGCTATAAAGCATTATGGAACGGTATATAAGTCTAAGTGCTGTGCTGTTGTTATTCCTTATCCATATCCCATCTTTCTTGTAGATGGCTTATATAAGGTTCTGGCCTTACTTTTATCCCCATGATAGCAGCCCTAAGGAGGAAGATAAGTCTGAGACAGGGCAATTCACACAGTCATCCATAGAGTTTCGATGTCTGAAAGAAATTAGGTCCATTATATACATATAAAGCAAATTGGAATCAGAGACTCAGTGAAATCAGCAGAAAATGAAGATCGTCTTCTGGTTACTTTCAGAAGGCCATGCTAGTAATGAAGAGAGGAACCTGTTTCAATGAGATTAAACTACATGTGGAATGGGCATTCCTGTTTTAGAGCTATTTAAAAAATACTTGCCATTTGAATTATAGCCTGGTTTAAAGATAGAGGCAACATATGTGGGAATACAGGTATTGAATTTAGCCATCAACCTTAACCTCAACCTAAGGAGCAAAATGAATTTGTAGTACAACTACTTGAACTGAGCTGAAAGAAATGGATGTTCACTAAACTCTAATTCTCTTTGCTGTTTTCCAAAGGTCATCTTGATTTTGTCGTTCAGGCTGGGTAACCCTGATAGTCTCCTGGTTACGGTTGCTTTCCATAATTTGCTTTTGTGTTTAAATGAGAATTTTTCTGTATCGATATATATCTTCTGTTTCTTTTCTTCGTTTGTCTAACTCTGGCAATGCATAAGAGCAGCCACCCTCATCTTGGATAGGTGGACATTCTGAAACGATATCTGTTATTTGAATTTCTTCAGCAGATATTTATATGACTTCCAGTGAAAATGTGAAGGGTTTCCCTTTTTTGAGTTAAATGTATATTAATGGTTGAAATTTAGATTGCTTTAAAGAAAATCAAGAAATTGCGTAATGTGACACTTTCCTTCCTCCTACTCCTCAACATCAGAGTGATTAGATTTCTCTCTTCTACTGGATAGTTTTTTGTTGAGCAATAAGAACTATAAATTCTACTTAGTGCTTCTGTCAACAGCAGTGAAATATCCTGATATAAAAAGTTAAGAGATTTATATTTACATGAAAGCAAAACAGTACGTTATTTAATAGCTTCCTGCTAATTAATATTGACATAGAACGTGTATTTATTAAGCTACGTAGAAGATGCTTAACTTCTCTTTTCATTGCTTTCCACACAAAACAGTATCCTTCTAAAATGAATTAGCAATAACACAGAACTTCATTTTCTCTAATTTCTCTGATGTTTTAATCTATGAATTAACCCAGGGTTTTTCAATGGTAAAACATGCTTTGGTCAAATTATAGATTGTAGTTGTGCTGCTAACATTTGAACCTTATCTAATGTTTACGTGTTCCACAGAGTTTGGAAGAGATATCAAATTTATTTTTCAGGTAGTTTAAGTATTCTGTGGAAAGACAGCATCAATTTATGGGCTTCTAATCAGTAATGTTTGTATGGGTGATAGAATTAGTAAGACAAGGCATCAAGACAATGGGAAGAAATCTGAACTGAAACAACAGCAAAAAAACAAGCACCAAGAGTACCAGTAGGTGCAGATATAGAATACAGAAAGTACAAAATATAGAATACAGAAAATACAAAATATGGAATACAGAAAAAGAGAGTTGGAAGGGACCTTGGAGGTCTTCTAGTCCAACCCCCTGCTCAGGCCGGAAACTCTAAGGTCTCTGGACAATTGGCTGTCCATCCTCTTCTTAAAAACCTCCAGTGATCGAGAAGGACAGAAACCCAGCTACAAGGATTCATTTGTGTAGAACCTTCACAAGTGGTGGGTAAAGCAGGATGAATGGTGTAGTTCATCCACTTATTTTGGATAAAATTGTTTGACTAAGTCCCCATTATGTTTTGGATGTTGACCTTTGGTTTCCTCCTCGTTAGAAAGTTTTTCATTCAGAGATTAACATAATATAACTGATGTTAGTATTGATTTTATGTTTTAACTTTTGTATTTTTTAAAAAACTTCAGCTCCCTTAAATGTTAATCCTAGCATAAAGGGGGAGTATAAATTTTCTAAACATTAGATACACAGATACACAGATACACAGATACACACACACACACACACACACACACACACACACACACCCTTATGTATGTTTTAATTGCCTCAGAAGATATCTGAAATACATTTGACTGAATCTTTTCACAAGTAATCCCCTCAGTCTGGAGAAATACAGAGTAAACTTTATCTCCCCGAAAGCATTTGTGCATTATCTCAAGTTGGATGGAGCATCATTTATTTTTGATTTGTTGAAATCTTAGGTGTAAGATCAATTCCCTGACACATTTTTTTATTCCCAATGTCGCATATTTAATTTCTCTTATTCAGAGATTAAATGTTGCTTGTATGTTTACTTTTTGTACCTCATATATTTGAGCAAGCAATTCAAAATGCAATCTCTCTTACTCTCTTCCCCCCCTCTGTCTCTGCCTCGATCTCTCCCCTCTCTCTCTCTCCTCTCTCTTCCTCTCCTTCTTTCTCCCTCTCCCCTCCCACTCCCCCTCTGCCTCTCCCTATCTCCTTCCCTTCCCCTCTCTGTATGTATCTGTATGTGTGTACATCTATTCCAAGGCAAAGCCGATAACATTTTATATACTATGCACTGTGAAACAACACACCTTATGATGTGGAATAAATTCAAGATGTTTGCTTAAAATATGCATCTAAATGGCAGAGGTAGATTCCCTTTGGTTTCTTTTTTACAATATTCTAATATTTGCCCTAACAGATCTTTCTTGAAACTGTTTACTGCATATATTTTGAGATTTAACAAAGGAAATATTATGTATGCATGTATTAGATGTACAAAACAGGCAATTCTGCATTTTCCCTATAGTATGATAGCTTAGAGTGGTTTTTTTTTAAAAAAAATTATACTATAAACTCAGATAATTTATTCTATATTTAGGGCAGGAATCCATGTATGTCCACTTACACTTTGCAAATCTTATTTTGGGGGGATGAATGCAACTCTGTGAAGCTTCTGTACTGCAGAAGCCTTAAGGAGCTTTTTAATTAAGGTTGGCTGTTCCTGCCCTCACTTGTGTAGCTAATTATTTTCAGTATACATTTCTTTTTCAAAGAGCTAACCCATCGTCCCCAATTTGGGCTTAGTAGTAACTTGAACATTTGGGTGTGTGTGTGTGCGCGCGCATGCGCGTGTGTATACACATACACACACAATAAATATGTATATATATATGAATATACTTAAAATCTGAAGCAAAATGAAGTATCAACTATAGCCCTAAATTTATTCAAACCACTGTAAAGCTATATCAAAATAGAATGCCAGATAGCAGATAGCTTAATGTAATGGAAAGATTCCATGCAGGGAGAAACACTAAAGTTAGGCGTATAACTTTTGTAATAAATTATTCTTGAGGCTGATATTTGTGTGAAAAAAAGACATAACTTTCATTAGGAAGTTGTATTTTGATTGGTAATTTTAAGTGACTGAACTCTAGCTATAGCTAAGATATAGTCTTGTAGTCTTCCATGAGGGAGAAATAATGATTCAGCTTAAATGGTTGAACTACACTGATCAGAGTCAGAAGAGACAGAAATGAGAGAAAGGAAGGAAGTGATAAAAGTTTTCAGGATATCAGTCTAACCAATAGGAACATGTTCCACAGGGGCCTGCAGATTACTTCTTTCAGGAAAGAGATAAAATATAAGTCCCTTTGTTGCCCCTCAAGGTCTGTAGATATAGAAAGATGCTGCAAACTAAGCCAAATTCCAACATTTCCCTTCTCAACGGCTGTGGCACCAGTTTATAAATCCCCCTTACTTTTTATTTTATTCATTTATTTATTTTGCCGAGTACGTATTAGATAATATATATAAGTATAAACATGAATTGGATACATAAAATGAATACTATTAAAGGGAACATTACGACAGGGACGGTAGGCACTTATGCACGCCCCTTACAGACCTTTTAGGATTGGGGTGAGGTCAATAGTAGACAGTCTAAGGTTAAAATTTTGGGGGTTTTGGGCTGAAACTACAGAATCAGATAGTGCATTCCAGGCATTGACCACTCTGTTGCTGAAGTCATATTTTCTGCAATCGAGTTTGGAGCGGTTCACTTTAAGTTTGTATCTATTGTGTGCTCATGTATTGTAGTGGTTGAAGCTGAAGTAGTCATTGACAGGTAGGACATTGTAGCAGATGATTTTATGAGCTATGCTTAGGTCATATCGAACGCAGCGTAGTTCTAAATTTTCTAAGCCCCAAATTTCAAGTCTGGTGGCATAAGGCATTTTGTTAGGAGTGGAGGAGTGGAGGACTCTTGTGAAATATTTCTGGACATGTTCAATTGTATTAATGTCAGATGTGCAGTACGGGTTCCAGACAGATGGGCTGTATTCAAGAATTGGTCTAGCAAATGTTCTGTATGCTCTAGTTAGTAGTGTAATATTACCAGAGAAGAAGCTACGCAAGATTAGGTTTACAACCCTTAATGCATTTTGGGCGATGTTGTTACAGTGGGCTTTGCCACTTAGATCATTTGATATGAGTACACCAAGGTCCTTGACAGAGTGAGGGTCATCTACAAGGTCATGTCCACTCAGCTTATATTTTGTGTTGTGATTCTTTTTGCCAATGTGTAAGACAGAGCATTTGTCGGTTGAGATTTGGAGTTGACCAACACCTTGAATCGCACCGGAGCCAGTGCAGCTCGCACAGGAGGGGTGTCACATGGGCACAATGGGTTGCGCCCATAACCACTCGCGCGGCCGCATTCTGGACCAGCTGGAGCCTCTGAGTGCTCTTCAAGGGGAGCCCCATGTAGAGAGCATTACAATAGTCCAGCCAGGAGGTGACAAGGGCGTGAGTGACCGTGCGCAAGGTGTCCCGGTCCAGAAAGGGCTGCTACAGGCGAATCAGGCGAACCTGAAAAAAAGCCCCCCCTGGCCACGGCCGTCATATGCTCTTCTAAAGAGAGCCGTGCATCCAGGAGGACGCCCAGATTGCGAGCCCTCTCTGTAATCAGATGTTTTGAAGAGGAAAAGACATTAGGCAAGCAAACACTTTCAATTTAACACCCAATGTATCTCTATGTTTTGTAGTTAGGAAAGTCTTGATTCTCTTGCTACCAACCATTTAATGGACCCATCAGACTGCTGCCTTCCTGACAATGCAAAAAGAAGCAGATGATCCAAGCTAATAATGTTTTACAAACTATTATCTGCATTTTCTTGATCTTGGCCTTCTAGGGTAAACTAGAGAGGCATCACAACCACATGAGATAATTCTACTTTATTATAAAGCTACATTAATAGAATCTTTCAAGCATGAAAGTACAGACCACACTTGGAATATTGCATTCAGTTTTGATCACCATTATATATATATATATATATATATATATATATATATATGTATGTATGTATGTATGTATGTATGTATGTATATAGATGTTGAGTGCAGAGAAGAGCAACAGAGATGATTAGAGAACGGAGGCTATAATATATGAAGAACAGTTGCAGGAATTGGGTAAGAAAAGAAGATCTAAGGTTAGGATCTAGGGGTGACATGATAGCAGTGTTCCAATATCTGAGGGGCTGCCACAAAGAAGAGGGGGGGGGGTTTCAACCAGGGGTGAAATGTTCCCGGTTCGGACTGGCTCGGGTGAGTAGGTAGCGATGATGGCCGGTGGTTCAGAGAACTGGTAGCAATGGCAGCTGGAGGCTCCATCCAGCCGCCCCATTCCCCGGACTCGGGGAATGCACCATTCCCCGGACTCCTACTGCTCACCTTTCTCCCGCAGCTGGCTGTCAGGGAAGGCAAGCGCCCAAAAGGTATCGGAGTCGCTCACTTTCCTTCTTGAATGAGTCGCTCTGGTTCACGCACCGGCTGCGCAAGTGCACACTGTTTATTTAATTCAGTGGCAGGTTGGGTGTGCGCTTGCGCAGCCGGCACGTGGACCAGAGCGGCTCATTCAAGAAGGACAGTGAGTGACTCCGGTACCTTTCAGGTGCTTGCCTTTCCTGACAGCGAGCTGCGGGAGAAAGGTGAGCAGTAGGAGTTCGGGGAATGGGGCAGGTGGGTGGAGCCACAGGAGAAAGAAATTTAAAAAGTTTTCCTACCGGGTTCTGTGGGCGTGGCTTGGTGGAAGGGGGGTCTTGTGACTGAGTGGGCGTGGCTGTGAGTGACATTGAGTTGGCCATGCCCACTCAGTCACAGGACACCCCCTCCCACCAAGCCACGCCCACAGAACCGGTAGGGAAAAATTTTAGATTTCACCCCTGGTTTCAACCTATTCTCCAAAGCACCTGAAAGCAGGACAAAAAGCAATGGATGGAAACTAATCAAGGAGAAAACCAACCTGGAACTAAGAAGAAATTTCCTGACAGTCAGAACAATTTATCAGTGGAATGACTTGCTTCCAAAAGTTGTGGGTACTCCAACACTGGAGATTTTAAAGAAGAGATTGGATAACCATTTGTCTGAAATCATATAAGGTTTCCTGCTTGAGGAGGGGATTGGATTAGAAGACCTTCAAGGTTCCTTCCAAGTCTATTATTCCCTTTATCCTTAGCCTCTGCCTGCCATCCAGTTGCTATAAGTACCGTATTTTTCGGAATATAAAATGCACCGGATTATAAAACGCACCTATCTTTTTTGGTGAGGAAAAGAAGAAAAAGAAATCTCCCTCTGCCTCTGAGCAATTTTGCCTCGTTGCAGAAAACAGCCTGCTTTACTTTCATTTTCGTTTTCAGCATAGCTTGATTAGCACTAGGGAAAAAAAATCTGCTCCAGCAATTTACCTCTTTGCAGCAAGCAGCAGAGCCCTGCGCAAAACAGCTGAGAGTTGAGAGGCCGATCCAATCAACTTGTGCTAATTAGGCTGTGCTGAAGCTAAAAAGAGCTGTTTCTTCTTGCTGTTTGCTGCAAGGAGGTAACTGCTGCGAGGCAGAGGCCAAAGGGTGGGGGCCAGTGGGTGGGTGGGGCTATATTCGGTGTATAAGACGCACCTAAATTTTCACCCCCTTTTAGGGGGGAAAAAAGGTGCGTCTTATACTCCGAAAAAAATGGTAGTCCTTCATTTACAACTGTTTTGTCAGTGTCTGTTTGAAATTGTGATGCTGAACAAAGAGAGTTATGACCTCTGCCCAAAGTCATGTGTAACTTAGCCATGTGATCAAAATTTGGGCACTTGGCAATGTGCCTGCCCTTACCAATATGATGGTGCTGCAACTCCCACCCACCTGCTTATCTCTAACCCCAACTCAGTTGCCCACCCAGCCCACCAGGGTGCACAAAGTTGTCAGGGTTCTAGAGGCCACAGCCCATTCCCTGGCAACTTCTTCCCACTCCACTGTATCCAGATTGCCAGGACCTGCTCCCTGCCCCACCATCCAGTTTATTTACCAATTTATGGTAGATAAACTGAAATCATTAGTTAAATCCAAAGATATTTCCCACAATTTGACAGAAATATTCTGCTCCAGTTTCATCTGGACCTTAATTGGCTAAAGACTCAAGAGGTTGGGGGTGTGGCAATAACTACCTTCTGAAGGGTGAAGATAAATCTGAAGGACTGCTGAACTTGTACTAAATTTTTATACACAGATATGTGTTTATTGCAGTTTTTAAAATGTAATTATTTAAATATTTAAATAAAAATGCAATTAAAACATTCAATTAGTACTTTTAGGAGAAACTAATAATGGAGGGCTAGAGATGGGAATGTTATAAAACTGCTAGGTAGTATGTTTTTCTGGTAAAGTAAAAATATGTCTGAATATTCCTTAGGCTTACTTTGCTTAAAGGTGTATTGGAAATCTGGATACAGTTTTTTGAGATGAAAAATCTCTTGATGGTACAGTGGTCTAAGCACCCTGTTATTAACACAGCTGCCTGCAATTACTGCTGGTTCGAATCTCTCCAAGGCTCAAGGTTGACTCAGCCTTCCATCCTTTCTAAGGTAGGTGAAATGAGGACCCAGTTTGTGGGGGCAATAAGCTGACTTTGTATAAAATATACAAAAGAATGAAGACTATTGCTTAACGCATTGTAAGCCGCCCTGAGTCTCCGGAGAAGAGTGGCATATAAATCAAATTAAAAAAAAAAAATGGAATACAATCCTCAGCTTACAGTCATTTGCTTAGCGACTATTTGAAGTTATAACAGCAGTGAAAAAAGTAACATATAACTAATCCTTGCACTTAACATCTCCACAGTCAAATGATCAAAATTTGAGTCAACTGCTTGTCAACTGGAATTATGATGGTTGCAGCATTCCAGGGTCATCTGAGATTTTTCCAGCCAGCTTTGGACAAGCAAAGTCAATGAGGGAAACCAAATTCACTTAACAAGTGTGTAATTCACTTAACAACTGCAGTGATTCGCTTAATAACTATGCCAAAAAAGGTCATAAAATCAGGTGCAACTCACTTAATAACCACTTTGTTTAGCAATGGAAATTCTGGTCTAATGTGTCCGTAAATTGAGAACTAGTCTCTATTTGTGAGGATTATAGAGAAAAAGGTAATCCTTACGTTACTTTGGAAGCACAAAAGAGAAAAAAAATTTATAGGCGTATTGTCCCTTCTTCAGCACAACAGAAGTGAAGCTCTTGATACTATGTCAGTCAAAGCTTCAGGTCACACCGTGCCAAGCAAGGTGATGGGTGCCAATATGGTCTGGGAAACAATTTATAACTCCGCATCGATCTGAAGCTGGTTATATTTTCTTGGGGAGAGTTATTTAAAAAGGCACAAGAGCCAAAGACATACATAGTTGCCTTTACTAAGTCAGCAGAAGTGTATCACCTTCAAAACAGATTTGTTTAATCTCACAGCATTCTGTTTGCTAATTGTTTAAAAAAATATTGCCAATATTAGATGCTACAAAGTGTTTCATGTTAGAGAGTCAATTGAGTCCATGCCCAGGATTCACCTCCAACATTCAGATTAAATCAAATCAATCTTTTTTACAGTCGAAGACCAGCATAAGGAGGATGGGTTATATATATATATATTTTAAAAAAACCATGTATTTTGAATACTTCTCCACAATATTGCATGTTGTAGCAGGGTTGGTATCTTTGAGGAGCAAGGAGGGATAAAATTGTCCTATGTACAGGATATTTATATATATTATTGGCAATATCTGGAATGTCTTGCCCAATTCAGTTGTCTTAGCTACTAACTTTCACAATTTTAATTCCAATTTAACTTCTGTGGACCTCATCCCATATTTAAGAGATTCCTAAGTGGGGGGATGCATAACTGCACTAATGTGCCTATTGCCTCTATTTTAGTTTTTTCATTCAAATTTGTAATTTTTGCTTGATGGATGGATGGACGGATGGACAGACAGACAGATAAATGTGTGAAAAGCTGGTATAGTACAGAATAGTACAGAATGCCTAGGAAATCTATAGAATGTGTGAGGTTTAGACAAAGTACGAAATGTCTGTTATTTTAATGTGCTATATCAGGGGTATCAAACTTGATTTCATTAAGGGCTGCTTCAAGATTGTGTTTGAACTTGGGAGGTCAGGGTGGGCATGGCCAGCTCAACATCACTTGTGTCGGGGGTGCCTGTGGTGGCCTGAGCACTCTGCCAGCGAAAACGGGCTCCCAAGCTCCATTTTCAGCTACAACAACCTCCTGCAACCCTCTGCCAGCAAAAATGGAGCTCCATTTTCGGCTGCGATAGTCTCCTGCAACCCTCTGCCAGTGAAAATGGAACTCGGGAGGGCCGCACGCAGCCCTTTTCATAAGCTCCATTTTCGCTGGCAGAGGCACTGCGGGCCAGTCCTTCGCTGTTTCCAGGGTGGTCCCATGGGCCAGATCTAAGCATCTTGTGGGCCAGATTTGGCCCCCGGGCCTTGAGTTTGACACCCCTGTGCTATATACTTTTCTTAGGTATTGTATATAATACCAAGGCATTTTGCAGAATGACAAAGCATGTCTATTTAGGCAAAGTATGAAAAGAGAGTCATGAAAGGGGTCTTACAGTCTCTACGGTTTCTAGCCAGGCACCTTAACCACTAAATCAGGTGAAATGCTCCCGGTTCAGACCGGTTCAGCTGAACCGGTAGTGATGGCTGGTGGTTCGGAGAACCGGTAGCGTTGGCGGTGTGAGGCTCCGCCCACCCGCCAAGTCATTGTTACTTCCGGGTTTTAACTGGGAAGTAACCTGTTTTTTACCCTCTGCGCGTGCACAGAAGGGTTTGCGCATGCACAGAGGGTCCATGCGCACACGTGATGTGCGCATGCACTTCTGAACCGGTTGGGAAGGTAAGTAGATTTCACCCCTGCACTAAACCCAACTGATTCGCTTTCATTGTGGTACTATTATTTTTTTGGGATTGATATGCTAAAGACATGGGTATGCTAAGGAAATGTCAACAAACTTTTACTTTTTCATGTTCTAAATAAGTATGTTAAACTTATTGGAGCTTCTTTAGCTTACCCATTCCCTTTATTTATTTTTCTTATGGACATTGGTGAGTATCCCTGCAGTTAAGTAGTGTGTGTGCCATTTGTGCTGAATTTCAATGATTCCAGATGTTGCAAAAAAGAGTCTTCGCAACTGCATACATCCTAGAGACCCAGTGTGGTTGACCATTATCACCAAGGCTCACCAACAATGGAGCGAGCTATTGTAACCCTTGAACAATGACAGTAGTGAGTGTCCTTTCATAAAGAGAATTTTTCTGTAAGTGAATGTATCATTTTAATTGCATTCAGCCTCCCATTGTTTAAATGTTGTATTATACCCCTTTAAGAACCCTTGAAATAGTATGTGAGATAAAAATATTGGCTACAAGTCTGCTGTGTAGAAACAGGGAATGGATAAGATTATTGCCTTATACCTGCACTAGAACAAGGAATGAACAAAGAAACAATTATAATTAAAACATATATTTATACTCAAGGGTCTGCTTGTATTTTCTACATTTTGTTTTCTTCTGACCTTCTCATTTACAGTTTACCTCCCCAAACCAGAATGAGATGATTACAGTACAGGAAAGCTTTCCTCCTAAAAAAAATGAGATTTTTTAAAAATATCACATAATAGCTTTTAAACTTTCCCTGTTACTATAATTATTCTTGCATTGAGCAGAAGATTCTACAGGTAGTTCTTGACTTACAACAGTACATTTAGTGACTGTTCAAAGTGACAAAGGCACTGAAAAAAAGTGACTTGATGACCATTTTTCACACTTACAATCATTGCAGCACCCCCACAATCCAGCATTCAGATTACAGATTAACAGAGTTGGAAGGGGCCTTGTAGGTCATCTAGTCCAACTCTCCATCCAAGCAGGAGACCCTACACCCGTGATGGCAAACCTATGGCACATGTGCCACAGGTGGCACGCGTAGCCATATCAGTGGGCACACGAGCTCAGCTTCAGCACGCATGCGTGCTCTGGCCAGCTGATTTTCAGATCTTCTGTGCCTACCAGAAGTAGGGAAACAGACTGTTTGTTGCCTCCGGAGGGCCTTGAGGCATGGGGAAGGCCCAATGTTCTTTCTCACCTGGCTACAAGGCCTCTCTAGGAGTCTGGGGAGGGCGAAAATGGCTTCCCCCCCCCAACCCGAGGTCCTCTGGAGGCCAAAAACACTCTGTTTGACAACTTCTAGTCCCACCGGAAATGGTGGTTTCCGGTCAAACAGGGCTTTGGGGGGGGTCAATTGTGGTCGTATGCTGAGGACCACCTGTATTTGATGACTTTAACAGCCCCTCCCCAGCCCCATATAAATTTGTGCGTAAGTATGTGAGTATATTTATTGGTATTATAATTGTATATTTAAAATATCAACAGTACTAATTTCAATGCCCATATTAATTGCACATATTTATCAAAGCTCTATTAAGTAATTTATGACCTTTTGGGTGATGGTGGTTAAGGGAATCAACATAGACATTAAATGAATCTGTGACAGTTAAGTGAGCCTGTGAGAGAAAACTTCTCTCAGCATTTGCTGTGCCTATTGATTGGTTTTTGGTTTGAATGTTTGAATCAGCCAATCAACGCACAGCCTTTGACTCTGAGTTTTCCCGGGCTTTCTAACTGACATTGACTCAGCATATAAGGAGCTGCTCGTTAGCAGGTTCCACGCGCTTCCTCCATACACTTCACTCGCTTCCTACCCAACGCTTCGACCTGCACACACGCGCGCACACCTCGCTCTCACACACGCTTTAGCTGAAGTCACTCCTCCTTCTGGGAAAGGAAGAAAGAGCTGGACTCAAAACCGCATGGAGAGACTCCAAGAGAGCTGAATGGACTTTGCTAAGAAGAAATAACTACTGATACTTTTATAGGTTTTTGTTTTACTTACTTGTTTTTATTAAACTATTTTAGTTTTCTTAAACTCCTCTCTGCCTGGTTTGTCTGGTGCATTTGCAAACGAATAAGGGTCACGGTCTTTGAAACCCATCTCAACAGAGCCCATTGTTCGCAATGGTGGTGTTTTATCTGAAAAATCAAAGTAAATGTCGGATTTTGGCAGAAACATCATAAATGGCAGGATGCTATCAATGGCCATAAACGCAGGCCGATTGATGAGCACCCAAAATACAGGCACATGATTGCAGGGGTGGGGGGGCGGCGGCTGACCATCGTAACTTCAGAACTTTTAAGTAGCTTTGGATGGGTCTAAGCGGCTGGTCATATGTTGTAGCAATAAAGGAAAAAAGATTTTGCTTGATTGTCAAGGGTGTCTCCAAAAGATGGGTCAAAAAAGTCAGGCTGATGACTGTGTTCACACAAAACCACATCCTTTTTTAAAAAAATTATTTTTGGATCAAGGATTGCTGCTGCCTAACTTTACTAGTGCCTCCCCAGGGCCCCCTGTGGGTTCTGGCAAAATAGGGCTAGGATCGAGAAAAAAAATGCAGGTACCACTTTTTGGGCTTTGCAAAGATCATAAATTGGAGCGTGCTATTAATGTTTTCTGTTGGAGAAACTTTGCTTGTAGGGAGAGAGAGAGAGGGAGAAGAGGAGCAATTTTCTCTGTGTTGATTAGAGCAGGGAAAGAAACACAGCCAAAGCGATCATTGGGAGCTAACAGCAATCAGCAGGAAGAAACTCAAATAGTAATTAAACGTAAAACCCATCCTGCCAGAAGCCTCGAATCTGATAAATAAGGAAAGCCCAGTCTTTTCAATTGAGGCTTCACTTAAACACTATCTCATTTGTGAAATGGGCCTAATAATAGCTATCCTGTTGCAAGGTTTAATTAATGTTGGTACAACACTTTGCAGTTCCTCGGCTCCGTCCGTCTACAAATGCAGATACTGTAGCCATAGAAGTAAAACCAGATCATTAGAACAAAAGAATGGCAAGGAAGTGGGGGGAGAGAAGAGAAAGCTGGTGAAAATTGGGTGAGTTGGAAACAGACTTGCTTATCTTCATCTTTTATCAAGATGGTGGAATCTACTGCACCACTGTCTCCTGCAGGTCTGAAGGCTAAATGTGACAGGACTTATACATATGTGTGTGTGTGTGTGTGTGGGGGGGTTTCTGAGGATTCAGTAGTGTGTTGTATACTCTGCCCATTTTTTGCACATGCATATTGCACCCTCATGCAAAAGAGGTGGAGCTTGCAGCATGATGGTGTGATGCTGTTGACAAGAACAGCAAGTTCCAGGGAATACTTGTGTTGGGACTTTGATTAAAGGATATCATACCAGAATGGGGGGATGGATGGACTTTAAACATGAATGATGGGGTCCTTGGTGCTCTCTGAGCTTGATGGTTTTCTTGCAGACATTTCACTACTGTTGGAAAAAATTTCCTGTGTTCGTTTCCCAGCTGGGAAGCAGTCACTGATGCTGAGAAGAAATAGACATGGAAGCCAGCTGCCAGAAAAAGGGGTCCTTTAATTCAGGAAGGCAAGAAAAGTAGTGACATAGCTGGAGAGTCCCTGGCTTGGGGGTGTGACTCTGAGCCTTTTATGCTTAATTCCCCTTTGAAGTTCCTGCAGCTTGATGGGTTTATTTGTGTGCCTCTAGTTAAAGTGATTGCCCTGGATCCTCTCTTCCAGCCTTAATGGGTTAATCCTGTCCCAGGACCTTTGTCTTTCCTATCCTGGGGGTTAATCTTGTCAAGGGGCAGGAAAAAGGGAGTTCTGGTTTTGCCTTGGTGAGATTTTTTTAGCCTGATTCTCCTTATCTTAATGCCTCTATTTAAGTATTTCTATTGTCAGCTCTGTTAGCAGGGCTTCTCTGAGTGTTTTTTTCAGCTGGTGCTTCTTGGTTTTCATAAAGGGGGAAGGGCTGGCTTGAGTTTCTGAGGTTTATGGTGATGTCCTTTTGGGGTGTACTTCCCACACTACCCAACAAGGTAACATCATCAGCATGCCTGATGGAACCAACTAGGTAACATGTTGATGTTACCTATCCAACTAGGTAACTTCATCAACACGGACTGGTGATATTACCTAGTGGGCAATAAAACATCTGCAAGGACGAAGCTCAGAAATCACCAAGGACCCTACAGTTCAACCCTGAACTACAAATATTCTCTTCTATTGGTTAAACATGCAAGACTCACTTCAATCTCCAAAGAAGAGAGAGAGAGGGGGGGGGAGGGAGGGAGAGGGAGGGGAATACTGTTGTAATACTGTAATGCTGTAATGATGAGGCAATGGTAGCAATGAGTCAGCAGGGTTATTTGACTTCTACTGCTTTAAGAAGCTGTAATATGAGAGAGGCCCTGTGAGGGCGTATCTCTCTCTTCATGTGTGCTTCCATGCTGTAGTTGATGATTGATTGCCTGACTTTGCCTAGTATGTGTATGTATATATTCCTTATAGATAAACCACTATTTGAACGACAAACCTCTGTTTACTGTATTTTGCTCCTGGGTTGTCTCAAAATAGCCACACTCTGACAAAGAGGCATGTGTTCTGAAAGGGTGTTGGGCAATTCCTATTATGGCTTAATGGCTTTGTCCTGGTTTGGACCTTGAGTGAGGGCTAATCTTATCACCCTGGAGCTGAAGGTCTTTTGTTTTGTAGATAAGCTGGCCCAGCCTTATGTTTTGTAGATAAATTGGCACCAAAATATCTGCTGGGGTGGGGGGGAGCTGGGAGCTGAGGCTGTGAGTTTATGTCTTTAGAAACATGTTTATCCTTTAGGGAAAATATAATATTCTGCCTTTTTAATATTTCATAGAATATTTCATTCTTCTAGGAGAAGGGTGGGTGCTAACTTTCTACAAAGCTTTATTTTTATTTTTAAAAAACTCCATGGCTACCAGCATACCCTCCAGCATTTCCTCCCTCCATTTGTGGAGAAGAATTCATTTTATTGAATAGATTTGAATAGAATATTTTTCAATACAGTACACTATGAGGAAGAGCAGGTAAAGCTGTTATTTGAGTACTAGGAGGAAGTATGGTGACCCATTTTAATTACTGAATGTAATTCTCTGAAGTCATCCAATATTTGAAGAACTGTCTGGTTTAAGTCTAGTTCAAAGATAAAGAGCGTTAAGAAGGGAGAACAGTGATCTTTAAACCGCCCTTCATTTATTAGAGATGGGACAACATATCACATGTAAAATATTAATCAGGCAGCTTCTCTTTCCTTTTGTATTTGGTTTTGGTGTGTGTGCAGATACCGTGATATGGATCTGAATTGTTGGGCAGGAGAAGGGAACTTCGTTTTCCTCACTATGATTATTCTTTTAAAATATTCATCGAAGATTGAATTGAAGATTGATTTTAAAAAACCCCAATTCCATTGGTACCATGAGAGTTTTTTAAAAATAATAAATGTGTCAGTGTCCCAAGTTAGATGGAAATTTGTTACCTTGAAAAGTCAAGGGCTGTAAGAGTTGGTTGGGAATTGGATGTGAGACCTACCAGGAAATACCAAGGTTATAGGCTAGACTGGAAAGTAAACTAAGAACAATAACAACAATAATAATCCCAGAACAAGGTAATGACAAATTACATGCATATTCCCTTTTTTAAAATTGCAATTTTTATTGAATTAATTTTTAACAAGAAAAAGGGAATACCAATATTAGAAAAGAAGCAAAGGAAATGAAGAATACTAAATAAATTAAAAAAAGAAAAGAAAAGAAAGCCAAGAAAAGTTAATAAAGAAATGGCTTCCTAACTTTTTGACAGCCATTATAAATATATTTATATTTCTCTAATTTCCTTCTTTCATAAGATGCACTTTCTAATCATCAAACTCATGAATCATAAGATTTCCCCCCCCCCTCTTTTTCAGAAATAGGTTCATAGTTTCCAGGCACTAATTGTTGACCTTACTCTAAGTAAACAAGTTAATTCTGCCATCTCTGCTAGTTGTGTCATCTTCACCATCCACTCCTTCATTGGGGGCATATCAGAATCTTTCCATCTTTTTTGTGGATACAGTTTCATAACTGTTCATGTATAAAAATCATCTTCCATGGCTCTTTTCTAGTTGTTTGGTTTAGCTGAATCTTAGTCTTTAAAATTCTTTATGTGAGCATATGTTTATTTATTTATTTATTTATTTATTTATTGTTTAAATTTATATACCGCCCTACTCCCGAAGGACTCAGGACGGTGAACAGCCAAAAGATAAAACACACATAATACAAAGTATGTATTGGAATTCAAAATTTTCTGGCTTTTTTACAAGTCCATCAGGCAGTGCTAAAATTATCCTTTATGTTGCCCACATTCACAACATAAAGTACCTTTATACATTCTGGCTAATTTTTCTGGAGTCATATATCGATAGTACATCATTTTATGGAAATTCTCTTTTGAATGGTAATGTACATTTCAAACCTTTCAACCACATTTTCCCAATTTTCCAACAATGTGTTATGTTATATTAGATAAAACCTTCAGCCCATTTTATCATAACACTATTTCACTTGTTCATCCTCCACATTTCAGCAAGAGTTTATACGTTTTGGCAATTTGATGCTCTTCATTTGTACATCATTCAGTTTCAAACTGTGTCTTTCTCAATTGCTCAATTCCAAATGTCTTGTTATCTAGAATAAATCTTTTCCTTAGCTGTAGATATGAAAACCATATCTGTCTGCAGTCAATTGTTCCCTTGATTTCAATTTATATTCTCCATGAAACCAATTTATGTACAGGTAGTCCTCGAGTTACAACAGTTCTTTTAGTGACCATTCAAAGTTACAATCGCACTGAAAAAAAGTGATTTATGACCATTTTTCACACTTATGACTGTTGCAACATTCGTATGCTCATGTGATTTACATTAGGATGCTTGACAACTGTCTCACATTTATATGACGCTTGCAGTGTCCCGGAGTTATGGGATCTTCTTTTGCGACCTTCTGACAAGCAAAGGCAATGGGGAAACCAGGTTCACCTAACAACCGTGTTACTGATTTAACAACTGCAGTGATTCACTTAACAAATGTGGCGAGAAAAGTCGTAAAACGGGGCAAATTCACTTAACAATTTTCTCACTTAACAACACAACTTTTGGCCTCAATTGTGGTTGTAAGTTGAGGACTACCTGTACTCCATGAAGGTAAAGGTAAAGGTTCCCCTCAACACATATGTTCTAGTCGTTCCCGACTCTAGGGGGTGGTCCTCATCTCTGTTTCAAAGCCGAAGAGCCAGCACTGTCCGAAGATGTCTCCATGGTCATGCAGCCAACATGACTAAATGCCAAAGGTGCACGGAACGCTGTTACCTTCCCACTAAAGGTGGTTCCTATTTTTCTACTTGCATTTTTAATGTGCTTTCGAACTGCTAGGTTGACAGAAGCTGGGACAGTAATGGGAGCTCACCCCATTATGCGGCACTAAGGATTCAAACCGCTGAACTGCCGACCTTTTGATCGACAAGCTCAACGTCTTAGCTACTGAATCACATCTATATTCCTGAGAAGAAAAGGTTCAAGAGTTTGCATTTTAAGGCAGTGTTACAGAACATGGGGACAACTTACACATCCTGTTCCTGTGCCTGATAGCCTTAATCCAGATTGGACCATGAAGGGTTAATCCACCCCAAAGCAAGAGAGCAAGCATGCAGGCCATTGGTTGTATTCAACTCTATTATGTACACTGTTTAAATTATAGCATTTATTCCTAATTGTGCCTCTATGCATATACATTAGCCTATGCAATTTTGTGCTATGCAATATCATTGCCTTTTATTCATTGTATGTAGCCACTCGAGAGCTTAATGCTGCAGCCAGAGTCGCCCACTGGCAGGTCTCTTTTTTTTTTGTTTCCTAAGGATCCTGCGAGGCTCCAAAAAAATGGTCTTGATGCCTGCTTCCCCCAATTCTATTGATTTCCTCAGCTCTCAAAGCAGCCTAGCAAATGAAAAGAAGAATTAAGAAATGGAACAGAAAGGAAAGGGAGGGGGGGAGAGGAACCACAGTGATTTTCAACTGCCTTTTGCGGCAGTCGGAGGACTCCAGTGGAGCCACGGGGTATTGTGTTCTCTAAAGGTCAACCTCTTGTCTCTTTTTTAAACAAGCAATAAACACTTGAATTCAATGTGATCAAGAGATTTAGGCTTCTCGCCTTTTTGGGGGGGTGAGTGGGGGGAATAAACACTCTTGGCCTGGTCGTATCTCAAAGGAGATTGACAGTTTCTTCCCAGAAGACGGATAAGCTTTGTGTCCTGCCATTAAGTAAAATACTGCAAGCAAAGCACCTGCCAAACTTTAGATTGCAATTCCGATGTTTGCCAGCTGGCTAGGAGTGATGGAGATTGTAGTCCACACACACTTGGAGAGCCTCATATTGTGAAGGTGTAACTACAGTGCGATTGTACCACAAAGTATTCTGTATACCACATGATACTGAAAGGGTTTGTATGAAATATTTATTTATTTATTGGTTCGATTTATATGCCGCCCTTCTCAGGAGACTCAAGGCGGCTTACAATGCATTAAACAATAGCCTTCATACTTTTGTATATACCTGCTTAGTAGGGCTTTTTGGCCCCCCCCAAGCAGTGTTCTTTTTCATACAAAGTCAGCTTATTGCCCCACAATCTGGGATCTCATTTTACCTATCTCGAAAGGATGGAAGGCTGAGTCAATCTTGAGCCTGGTGAGATTTGAACTTGCAGTAATTGTAGGCAGCTGGGGCTACTTAATAGCACTTTAGTCTGCTGCATCACCAAGGCTCTTGCAAAGAACAGACATATTACAGACAATAAGGTTTTTTTTCCCCTTGCTAATTTCTCTTAGAACACAACATTTAATAATAAGGTTGGAAGGGATTTTGGAGGTCTTCTAACCCTCTGCTTGAGAGATATGTAAACCTAAAGGATTTAATGCCATAATTGAAGTATGCATTTATTTGCCCCCTAAAGTCTCCCTCGAAAATATGTCCATTCCCTTTTTTTTTTTTAAAGAAAACATTTTTAGGAGAACTACTTTGAAATGTTTCATTGCAGTAAGGGTAAAAATAGTTCTTGATCCCATTGGAGTGTCTTCAGCAAATATGTTGTTGGTATTATTGGTGTTGGTGTTATTCTATAGCCTACATGAACCTGTGGGGAAAAAAAAGAAACATGCATAGACGTTTGATTCTGTAAGGAAGTTTATCTCTGGAAGAAGGACGCAGTTGTTTGGGAAATTCCAGGTTTGTCTCCTCCAGTGATAGCAATTACTAATCTTAATCAGAAGATTAGTAGAATCCTATTATGAGGGGAGCTGCAGTGAGGGAAATGAGCCTTGTTTATACTGACACTATACTGATCAACCTCACTGGAGTTAAACTCTTTTTAAAGAGTTTTTCCAGTGGCTTTGGGAAAACATTGATGCTCCCTTGGTTTGAGGTAGGCCTCTCTGGGAAGGAGGATGAGAAGGTGAATAGATACCAATAAAGGAGAATATTTATAGCTCAGAGTTGAAATGAGGGGTCCCTGGTGCTCTTTGAGCTTGCTTGTTTTCTTGCAGATGTTTCATTACCCAAAATAGGTAACATCAAGCTAGTCTAGCGCTGATGATGTTAACTAGTTTGGATAATGAAATATCTGCAAGAATACAAGCAAGCTCAGAGAGCACCACGGACCCCTCAGATTAATAGATGTGTGTATATCATATGCAATGTGGCCCAGCTGGAGTGGGTAAGGGCCTAACATGGAACCACAAGTAGCCTTTAGAACCAAAACTGTTACCCATGTATAAGTAAGCCCCCGATAGACACCCTGAGAGATGCAGGTATTCCTCCAATGGTACGTTCTACATCCTGGAGCCTTGCAGAAATTGTGCCAAGATTTAGAGGGCTAATTTGACAATATTAAGATACTGTTACCAGATTTAATGTCTTGGAAGCATTAAACTAAATTGGGTCTTTAGTTAGGGGAAGAGAAAGTTGTATTGGATTCCTTCCACCCACCTATTTTTTTTTTAAAAAAAACTTGCCCCAAGCAGAGGTGGGTTTCAGCAGGTTCTGACTAGTTCTGGAGAACCAGTAGTGGAAATTTTGAGTAGTTTGGAGAACCGGTAGTAAAAATTCTGACTGGCCCCGCCCCCATCTATTCTCTGCCTCCCAAATCCCAGCTGATCAGGAGGAAATGGGGATTTTGCAGTAATCTTCCCCTGGAGGGGGGAGGGAATGGAGATTTTACAGTATCCTTCCCGTGGAGTGGGTGGGAATGGAGATTTTACAATATCCTTCCCCTGCCACGCCCACCAAGCCACACCCACCAAGCCATGCCACGCCCAAAGAACCAGTAGTAAAAAAAATTTGAAACCCACCACTGGCCCCAAGTATGTCACTTACATCAGCTTTGGAAGCCATATTAGCCCTGGAAGCTTCCACGCTGCCATCTTCTCGTGTGTGTGAAAGTAGGAGGGGGGGGGATTTAGTAGAGGGAATGTAGTTAGACAAAATAGCATTCTTCCTTTCGGTCAAGGTCAGGACAATCCTGCATCTGGAGAAAGAGTGGTCGGAGTGATGTCTCGAGATGGGACAGATGGTGATTGAAGCATGTGATGGACTGAGGAGCGAGGGGATAGTTTTGGGGGTTTTGATTTACTGAGGGAAAACCCAGAACTCTCAGATTCGGGTTTTCCTACTCTAATAAATGGAACTTTGAGAAAATGCTTGTCTCTGAGTTTTTATTTGGAGTTGGGTTTTTCTGGAATGCTGACAATTTATTTATTTTATTTTTTATTTATTTATTCATTTGCCATAGCCACCCATCTCAATCAATGACTCTGGGTGGATTACATTCCACTTACAGAGAAAGTGCAGCTTTCTCCTGGAATAACTGTTTAAACCAGAAAAAAAATGTACATATGTATGCGTGTGCACACAGAGAGAGAGAGGGCAGGAGGGAGGGAGAGAGAGACAGACAGACAGAGTGTTAAGGTTAGGGGTTGAGACAGGCAGACTTTGGAGAGATTATTGGTATTTGATATTAAGTAAACTTCAGACATAAAGTTATTTCTAGCTGCTGCCTGCACTGAAATGCACAGGGGAAATGAAATAATTGCATCAGCACCCAAGCTAGCAAGTCTCCCATTATCAATCTGCTGTCAGTTAAGCTAATTTAGATGTTGAAGCAAAAAAAAAAGTGCCCTATGAATTAATAATCTGCTGTTTCATCTTTACATATAAGAAGAGGGATTTTATACCCCTTCTGTAGAATGAGGAATTGTAACCGGGAATGAAGGTTGAGATATCACAGACATAACAAAATAATAATAGCTAACCAAGTTAATATTTGTTTTCATATTTCAGTTTCTAATTGAGTTTGTTTTGTGAACCAGTATCTTGTCTAGTAACTTTATTTGAACTGATGAATAGCTTCCATTCAATCAGATTATAAGGATGATAAAGATGTCACCCAGCTACGCTGCCAGCTCATTTCACAAACCTCAATATGAATAACCACAATGAAAAAAATCAAAAAGTAGACTGGTTATTAGAAGGAACTGTCTGCTTTTGCCGTGGTGCCCTGGAGCTGGTTAACTCCTGTCGAAATGAAACGAATATAGATTGCAGCTGAGCAGAGTGAGACTTAGTTCTACATATACCTGGTTATGATTAAGAAACTTAATCCGTCTAAATGGGGGTACGTTGTGTAAAGGCAGGAAGGTACAGCTGACCTTGTAGGAAATAATGACCTATGTATGGAAGATGGATTTGTAGAAAAGATTGATCAGTCTTGAGAAAGAGGAAGACAGAAGAAGGACACTCAGAATAACTCTTAATTTTGTTGATGGAAGGGAGTGAAAACTTGGGCAGATTGTTTAAAATTTGTTGTTTAAATAAAGGGCATTCCTCAGTTCTCTGCTGTAGCTATTTTCTTGGCCTACTTTAAAGGACTGACAAATTGGCATCATGACTGCATACATACAAGTCGTCCTCAACTTAGGACCACAATTGAGTCCAGAATTGATGTTGCTGAGTTAGAAATTTGCCCAGTGAGATTTGCCCAGCTACATACAGGATCGCTACCTTTGCTACCTACATACAGGATCGGAAATGTGAGCACTTGTGCCTCTTCTGCACATGTGCAGAGGGTAAAAAATGGGATGTAATGACGTCCTGGTGGGTGGGCGGAGCCTCCAACCTCTGGCCCTACCACTTTGTGCGAGTCAGATAGATCCAGCCAGATTTCACCGCTGGATTTGCCCCATTTTATGACTTTTCTTGCCACATTTGTTAAGTGAACCACTACCGTTGTTAAATTACTAACATGGTTGCTCAGTGAACCTGGCTTTCCCATTGACTTTCCTTGTCAGGAGGTCACCAAAGATGGTTCACATGACCCCGGGACATCATAAATATGAACCAGTTGTCAAACATCCAAATGTGTAAATCACATGACTACAGGGATGCTGCAGCAGTCATAATAAGTGTGAAAAATGGTCATAAGTCACTTTTTTTCAGTACTGTTGTAGCTTCGAGTGGTCACTAAATGAACTGTTGTATGTCGAGGACTAGCTGTATGCCAATTGGTTTCCCTAAACAAGATGCTGAGCTACCTTGATGGAAAGGCATACTCCAAAATGCTGCATTGAATAGTCATTTGGTAATGAATACAATGTGTATGGCAGGTAATTCACCCACAACATTTTAGGCGCAAGAGATCATGTTGAAAGAGAACTTCACTGCCAGGACAACAGGAGAGATCGCCTCTCTTTTTGCCCTAAAAGTACTCCTTAACTTATTACTGTAATTGAGAGGCTGGAATTACAATGGTAAGACATTGTGATTGTTAAGCAGGTCGTCATGTGTCTGCATCTGATTTTACAACCTTCTTTGTGGCAGTCGTTGAGTGAATGCAACAGTCGTTAAGTGAATATTTCATCCAATGGGTGTTGTTTTTCTTTTTCTTTTTCTGGAAACCGGAAGTAAACACCAGAAATAAGCAAAAAAGGCAAAAATTGTGTTCACATGACCATGGGATGTGCAGTTGAGAAGAGCAGTGACTGGTTGTCAAGTGCCCAAAATGTGATCACATGATTTTGTGTGTGTGTGTGTGTGAGAGAGAGAGAGAGAGAAACAGACAGAGAGACAGAGAGAGACAGAGAGAAAGACACACACACAGAGACAGAGACAGAGAGAGAGACAGAGTGACAGAGACAGAGAGATACCATTGGAACTCTGAAATCAGATTTTAAGTACCTTTTGGGGTTTCCTTGTAACTTCAGTTGCTAAGTGAGCAGTCATAAGTCAAGAACTACCTATATTGTGCTGGAATTGCAGTTGTACAGCAAACCTGATTACTGTGCTAAGAAAGGTACATTTGTCCCCCTTCAAGAAGGAATATAATAGAAAACTGGCTGGGGAACCTGGCTAGGAAAGAGGAAATAGCAATAGCACTTAGACTTACATATCGCTTTAAAGTGCTTTATAGTCCTGTCTAAACGGTTTTACAGAGTCAGCATATTGCCCCCAACAATTTAAGTCCTCACTTTACCCACCTCGGAAGGAAGGAAGGAAGGCTGAATCAACCTTGAGCCTGGTGAGATTTGAATTGCCAAATTGCAGGCAGCCGGCAGAAGTAGGCTGCAGTACTGCACTCTAACCACTGCGCCACCATGGCTCAAATACTCTACTTGCTACTAGATCTCGGAGGGTGATCTACCAACATTCCCTAGAAGACCCCTTGTTATTTTGGTCCCTTTCAGCTTTAGGACTTCAGGCCATTTTTGTTCCTTGGCTCAGCCTTAATGGTGCCACTAAACCTTTCTCTGTTAGTGATGAAAACAGGTTGGTGCTTTGCCATGCATACTGTCAGACAAAGGTACAGATGAGAACACATTTCCTCTGAGTCAAGGTTGGATTCCAGTGATTGTACAGACATGGCAATAGTATGGAAGTGGTTGGCCAGCACCTTCTCCTAAGAGTTTTCCAGTTTCTAGTCTGGTCCATGTCCCAACATTCCCAATATGTCCCAATATTTCCTATCCAAGTCCTAAATAGACCTGACCCTACTTAGCCCAACCAAGGTCAACCAGTTGCTAACTCCTACGAAGGCATCAGACAAAAGTAATTAGCAATGTGGTGCAGCAAAAGCAATCTTGCAATGGTGATGAATTCTGAATTAGATATTTGCTTTACATATAACCAGGGGTGAAATGCTCCCGGTTCGGACAGGATCGCCCGATCCGGTAGCGATGTTGGGTGGTTCGGAGAACTGGTAGTAAAAATCCCTGTCCCCCCCATGCCCAGCTGAGCTGCGCGATCATCAGAGGCTTTTTTTTTTACTTTTAAAAGCATTTTTTTCTACAACCTCTTCCGCCAAAAAAATGCATATTACAGCTGTGATAGCATAGTGGTTAGATTGCAATACTGCAGGTTAATTGCATTCCCACTGCCAGGAGTTTGATCCTGAGAGGCTCAAGGTTGTCTCAGCCTTCCATCCTTCCAAGGTTGGTAAAATGAGGACCCAGATTGTTGGAGGCAATAGGCTGACTCTGTAAACCGCTTAGAGAGGGCTGTAAAGCACTGTGAAGTGGTATATAAGTCTAAGTGCTATTGCTATTAATGGAGGCCACCTATTAAATAACCAAGAGGACACTTACACTTATCCATGCATAGAACTAAGGGAATCTGAAAAAGCTTATTCAGTGAAAAAGATTAAACCCTGATAAAGTTTGTGAGATTGAGAGAGAGCTCATAGGGCAAGTTTAGTTCTTTTACAGAGATGGCAAGGCTTAGGGCAGAAATAAAAGTGTTGAGGCACGTCATATCCTGAAACTAGGCAGATGAGATTTCCCCCAAAAGTACATTTCCTTGGTCACTGAGCCTGACACAAATTTTGGAGGTGTGTTGTACTGTGCTTAGAATCATAATGGCAACTTGAATCGAAAACTGCTTCTTTCTTTGGAATTACAGTAACCACAATAACAAATTACAATAATTGCAATAATGACTGCCTGTATCATCCAGATTACAGGGAAGAAAAAAAATCCAAATGTGATTGTGAAGATCTGCAAAAGGACCTCTTTAAACTGTGTGAGTGGTCAACCAAATCAAAAAACCCACTTCATTATTTTGAATAGAGGTAAAGCAATGTAACTGCACAAAAACTCTTTCATTTTACATAGACACTGAGGAAATCTGGGACATCAGACGCTCATGAGGCAAAAGATTTTAAAGTCACAGTCCTCAGCTGGAGATGTTAACTTGATGTGAGGCACCTGTGAAAAAGGCAATGATCCAGGTTAGGGATCATTAGGAATGGAATCAAAACAAAAGTACCAATGCATTTTTACAACTCTGTGATACATTTGTACCTGGAGCGTTATGAAAATTCTGATTTTTTGCTTTGTGAAAAGGAATAGTGTGTGGGCACAGGAGTAGAGAAGACGACAATCAAAAACAATCAGGGGACTTGAATGCTTTCCTCTATGAAAGCAGTCAGTCTCAGAAATAAGAAGTGTCCTACTTGTTAACATTTAGAAAGCTCTTAATGACCCAGCTGTTTCACAGAGATTTGGGGATCGAGGAAAGAACAAAGCATGTTCCTAGAATAAGTGCAGGTGCTGCTTATTATGCTTGGCTGTTGTGAGAAACAAAATACTAAACACAGATGTACAGTACACCTTGGCCTGATCCAGCAGAATTGTTTTTGTGTTCAGAGGAAGTACATGTTCCTGACCTCTGTCACGATGTGTTCTTTGATCAAGTATGGTTAAGATTGCAAGAAAGCACTTTGACTAGAGAGATGTTTCTCACATTTGGCAACGTTGAAATGTGTTCACTTCAGTTCCCAGAATTCCCGAGCTGGTATGCGTGCCAAGGTTAAGAAACACTGAACTGAAGGTGCAGAAATTCTGTTTGCTCTATTATAATTCATGAACACATTTTCCATGCATTTTATTGCCAAGTTACTTGGACAAATCTGTTAATTTAATATCCACAATATTCAAAATAATTTTCCTATAATCCAGGGACCAGGAGTCAGCTCACATCAATAACTAAGGTGTGGATGAAGCAACCATGTAATTTTCAGACACCAGGGTGGCAAAGGTGAAACATCCAAAGTGAGAAACGGTTTCCAGGGTGCTTGTGACAATGTAGGAAGAGCAGATATGTGCAGTTTCCTCCTCCCCAACCATATTGATGGGTTTTACAACAATGTAAACACTTTGAAAATTTAGTAACTTCTAATGAGCATCTTGATCACTTGCTCACTTCCCCCCCAACCTCAAAAGATGCAAAAAGTCACACTACCATCATTTTAAGTTATCTACATTCCCTGTCTTGAAAATCATTTTGTTCCAACAGGCAGTTGGTCTCTAGGCTGACTGTGGGCATTCATCCATACTATGATTGTTAGTGTGGCTGGTTTTAACAGGTTTGAAATATTCTGTTTCTGGTTGTTCCTTGAATGCTGCCCTGAGTCTTGCTGCGTGAGATGTGTTGTAAAACAGATATACAGCTGCTAATCTTCAGTTGATTATTTTGAAATTGCACTGTTGGCAAACATTCCCTTATTTTTAGCTTGTTGCATTAGGATACTGCATTGAAAGCCATTCTTGCTTCCTGAGGTTGGTGCCCTAGTCATTCATTTGTGAAATGGCATGTGAGAATAACCACAGGAGGAAGAGTCACAGAGTAGGCAAACAAAAGGCATCTGAGCTTGCAGAAGGAATGTGAGCGTGGCAAACTTCTCAGGAAAAACCTTCCCTAGTTTCTTGGATTGTAAAAGTGAGGGGGGAGATTTGCAAGATTCTATTAATGTAATCTGAAATGTTAATGTAATGTGAAAAGAAGGACCAGGGGCAACATGATAGCAGTGTTACAATATTTGAAGAGCTGCCAGAAGGAAGGGTCAACCTACTTTCCAAAGCACCTGAAGGCAAGACAAGAAGCGATGGTTGGAAACTAACCCAGGAGAACTAAGGAGAAATTTCCTGACAGTGAGAATAAATCAGTGGAATGGCTTGCCTTCAGAAGTTGTGGGTGGTTCATCACTGGAGGCTTTTAAAAAGAGACTGGACAACCATTTGTATGAAATGGTATAGGGCTGTGGTGGCAAACCTATGGCACGTGTGCCAGAAATGGCACTCAGAACCCTCTCTGTGGGCACGGGAGCCGTCGCCCCAGCTCAGCTCCGCCACACATGCATGCGTGCCTCCCGCCGGCCAGCTGGTCTTCGGGTCTCTGCCCTGCATTTACAGGGATGCACATGTGTGGGGTGTGCATGCGTGGGGGTGTGCATGTACAGGGCACGTGTGCATTGTGTGGGGGCAGGGCACGCGTGCATGTGAGGGACGGTGGGGCGCATGTGGGGGGCACATGCACGTGGGGGGCGCATGCAGGGGCCTTGCATGCATGCGGGAGGCAGGGGGGATATGCAGGGCCGTGCCTGCATGCGCAGGGCCGTGCGGGCATTGCATTTTGGGGGTTCGGGTACACGCTTTGGGCACTCGGTCCGGAAAAAGTTAGCCATCAGTGGGATAGCCAACTCTGTTATTTTGTTAATCTTACAATACAGTTAGAGGTAGGTGTGCTTCTTGTCTGGACTATCTCACAAGGCTGTTTTTGTTTGTTTAATTGATTTTGATCATGCTTTTATTACTTTATAAGTAACTCAAGGTGGCAAGCCTATATAATACTCTTTCCTCCTGTTTTTCCCATAACAACAATGCTTTGAAGTGATTTGGGATGAAAAAGAGTGACTGGCCCAAAATCACCCAGCCAGCCTTAATGCTTAAAACAGAACTAGAACTCACAGTCTCCAGGTTTCTAGGCCAGCATTTTAATCACTGAGTTGCATTAAAAATTTACTTGAGTGGCATGCTTGGTAAGTCCTTTCCTTGTACTACTTTCTGAAGAATAACCCAAGAATAGCTTTTTGGGTTATGGGTTAATAATGAAGCATAGATTTCAATATAGCTATTTTAGATCAAAAGTAGGAACAGCACTCATAAGTCACATTTCATAAACAGTAAATTGGTTAGTGTTCAGGACTTAGACTGAAGGTAATGTAGCTTCAAATTATCATATGACCACTGGGTATCCTTGAGCCATTCTCTCTCCCACTTTCTCTCTCAACCTACACACCACAAGCTTGTAATAAATACAATGTTTGTAAGATACCTTGAATTCTCTTTAAGTAGGAATAATAATAGTAGTTATAGTAGCTTGTGGAAATTTTCTGTATGGCCAGTATCCATGTCCAAGACCAATTTAAATCTTCCCTCCCAGTGCATGGATGTAATTGTACATGGTGGGTAGGAGTAAGGGAGTAAGAAAGAAACCTATCACCATTCATTCACAGCTTTGATGTGGTATTTTTTTACTTTATCCTTTTCTTCAACTCCCTAACTGGATATTAGAGTAAAAGGTAAAGGTAAAGGTTCCCCTTGCATGTATGTGCTAGTCGTTCCCGACTCTAGGGGGCAGTGCCCATCTCCGTTTCAAAGCCGAAGAGCCAGCACTGTCTGAAGATGTCTCCGTAGTCATGTGCCCGGCATGACTAAATGCCAAAGGTGTGGCAATGCGCACGGAACGCTGTTACCTTCCCACCAAAGGTGTTCCCTATTTTTCTACTTGCAATTTTTACGTGCTTTCGAACTGCTATGTTGGCAGAAGCTGGGACAAGTAACGGGAGCTCACCCCATTACGCAGCACTAGGGATCCGAACCGTTGAACTGCCGACCTTTCGATTGACAAGCTCAGCATCTTAATTATTACGCCACCATGTCCCTATATTAAAGTAAACTGGATAGTAAACTGGAAAGCCAGTTTGGTCTAGTTAAGACACCAGGCTAGAAAGAGGGAGACAGGGAGTTCAAGTCCCACCTTATCCATGAAAGCCAGCTGGCTGACTTTGGGCCAGTCACTCTCTCTCAGACCAATTTACCTCACAAGATTGTTGTTGTGGGAATAATAGAAGAGGAAGGTGGGTTGGATATGTTCACCATCTTGAGTTATTTGTGAAAATAAAGTGGGATACACACACACACACACGCACACATCAAAACTGTAACTACATACACAATGTAGTTTCAGCAAACTGAATTTGCTGATAATATGTGAATCAACATGTCCTGATTTAAGTCAGCTCCTCCTCCTGAAATGGTTGGATCCAGGTTTGTAATCTTAAATCAGAGGATTTGATTTATGTGATGTTTGCTGGAGCAAGCTGCACTTTGTAGAAACCAAGGCATCTTCCATTAAAAGTATTCACAAAAGGAAAGGAAGGAAGGACTGGACGAAATAGGAGGCAATTCTTGTGGCTGGCTAAGGGATCTATTTCCTCTACAGATGAAGAAATCAAACTTGCCAAATACTTGCCACTCTCCCTCCTGGAATTTTGTCATTGTGTGTCATGGGTAGATCCAGAATAAGCGATAAGCTTGCAATTCTTTGAGTGAGAGGCAGAGGTTTGTTGAGGAAGGAGCTCTTATCCACTTCCCTGGAATGGAAAATTAGGATTGTGTTCATGGTGAGAGAAGAACATGGCAGAGAAGAGAAGATGCGGACTGCACAGATATAGGAAAGATTCTGGGTAGGGAATGAGCAGCAGATTGTCATCCAGCAGCAGCAAGTAAGGACAGCTCAGAAAGCCTTTTTTTTTAATGTTGATATGAAAGATCAAACACTTTTCTGATAAAATTGCTCATCTGGACTCCACCTTGTTCAGAACTGGACTCCACATTGGCAGAACCAAAGGAAATAATTGGGGCAAAGTGTGATGAGCTCAGTGGTGGTATTTAGCCGGTTCTGACCGGTTCGGGTGAATCGGTACTGGAGATCACGGGTGGGCCTGCCCACCTGCCCCGGCACTATGCTGTCCTATTTAGCCACGTTTTCGAGGTTGGGTGCATGCGTGGAAGGTGCATGCGTGAGCAAAGCACATGCACGGAAGGCTGGGCGCATGCGCGGAAGGCACACACGGGCGGCGAACCGGTGGTAAAAATATGTGAAACCCAACTCTGGATGAGGTGATGAGGGATTCTTCTGAACTTGAGGCATCCTTCCTCAGTAGGATCAAGAGCAGAAGAATCAGTCCTTTTCAACAGTTATCCCATCTCTATGGAATGTACCCACCTCCAAATTCCAGAGCAGTCTAGTGATCCTGTTATTTCACAGAACAAAGATCTAGGTCTTTAAAAAACAACAACAACCCAATGTCTCAAATGTTTTAAATCTTTCTGATGATCTTCATTTTGGCCGCTTAGAATCTCCAGAGCAGAGCAGAATACAAATATCAGTGAATAATTAAATGCATATATTTCAGTTCCTTTCAAACCATAGCTTGGAGAATTGGAAAAATGAGATGTGTGAATTCTTTTTGAAGATCCTTTTGATGTGAGAAAGAGGATACTGTTTACAGAATGCCTCCTAGAGAAAATCCTTAAGGACATGCATATGAGAATAATTGGGCCTAAAAATTCATTCATGAAATTGTGGTGACTCAAACAACTTCCTCCATGCTCTTCCCCTAAGGCACTTATTCTTGACTGTTGTT
The DNA here is from genome assembly GCF_059756535.1 of Pantherophis guttatus. Classification (NCBI taxonomy): domain Eukaryota; kingdom Metazoa; phylum Chordata; class Lepidosauria; order Squamata; family Colubridae; genus Pantherophis; species Pantherophis guttatus. Next base: position 239,451,973 of record NC_142064.1, read on the forward strand.
TCACAAACTGCCGTAAGAAAAAAAAACGTACAATTTCAGAAGCAATTTCCAGCATAGTGAAAGCCAGGATGGGACTACTCAACAGGAGAAGAAAATAAAATAAAAATGCCAATTTCTCTGTGTGCATAGAAATGTTGTTTCTGTTTTGTTCTGTTTAACTGACATTGATTTTTTTTTCTTATGTGGTTTTAAAATGTTCTTTTTCTAGCATTTAATGGGTTTTTGTGTGTGTGTAACTTTCTGTCAAGAGAACCTTAGTTGGATTAGAAGGAAAGGGAGGAACATTCTCGTTGGAAATTGCAGTTTATTATCCTTCCTTACACCGATCCCATGGTATAGCAAGGGCCTTTCCTTTTCAGATGTGCTGTCCCAAAGGTGCTTGTCTGCAAACAGCAACTGGATTTGATTTCTTGGTTTTTCTTAAAACTTTTTCGCTTCTCATCCAAGAAGCTTCTTCAGGTCTAACTAACTGGTAGAGAATGGAAATGATTTATACTCTTCCCAGTCAGTTCAGTCAGCAGCTAACACCGATAGTTGTTGAAACCGTCTGGGACAGTGGTCGGCAAACCACGGCTCGCGAGCCACATGCGGCTCTTTGGCTCCTTGAGTGTGGCTCTTCCACACTCGTGAAGCCCTGGCCGGCTGTGGCTGAGCCAGGAGCGTGCGCATACACAGAGAGACCCTCCTCAAGCGAGTACCGAAGCTCAGGAAAGGTGCGCGCAGGGTGGGCAGCGGCTTGCTTAAGGAGGGTCTCTCCATGTGTGCGCATGCTCCCGGCTCAGCCACAGCCGGCCAGGGCATCACGAGAGTGGGAGAGGAGGAGAGTGCAGGAGAGAAGCTGCCCTGTACCTACCTTCGCGCCACATTTGCACGTAAGGCAGCCTTTGCTTCCTGCCGATTCAGGCTGGAGTTCGCACCCTCCGCACTCAGCAGCGAAGAGCTGCTGGGGGTGGGGGATGAAACAGCAAGGCGATGGCCAGAGCATTAGTGCAGGAAAGAAGTCCCATCCTGTTAAGACCCTCCTAATCAAGCAGCCGCTCACCCCGCGGGTGCCTTTGCTGTGCTTTGGTGCTCGTTTGGGGAGGGTCTCCCCGCCCATGCACACACTCCTGGCTCAGCCAAAGCCGTCCAGGACATCACAAGAGGAGGGGGAGAAGGAGGACGGTTACCCAAAGGGAGGGGGAGAGACACACAGAGAGAGAAATGGGGGGGGGAGAGAGAGAGACATAGAGACACATACAGAGTGATACATAGAGAGGGGTGAGAGAGGGGAAGAGAGGGAGAGATACAGAAGGAGAGAGACATGGGGGGAGAGAGAGGGAGATAGGAAGAAGGGAAAGAGACAGAATGGTTTGACTAGGGGGGGTCATGTGACTGGGTGAGTGAGTGACATTGAGTTGGCCATGCCCACCCAGGTTTTGTGGCTCCGGTGTGTTTTTTTTCTTTGGGAAACGGGTCCAAGTGGCTCTTTGAATGTTTAAGTTTGCCAACCCCTGGTCTGGGAATTAATTTGTGTCCTCAGAGTCACCTGAATCAGAGTGCAAAAAAGTGTGGAAGTGCCTTGGGACTGCTGAAAGGACTGCACTGTAAGCAGGGGTGGGTTCTACTAACCTCCGCTACTGGTTCGTAATGGGAGCATGCTCAGGAATTTCATGATGACGTCTGGGTGGGTGGGCGGAGCCTCCCACCGCCATTACTACCGGTTCACAAGAACCGGACTGAACCGGGAGCAACCTACCACTGATTGTAAGACATAGGTGGTGTCATGCTCCCTGATCTCTGTTCAGTTTCAACATAGTTTCTTTGACTCTTCTTTCAAGCTTCTGGTCCTCTCTGTCTAGAATGCGAACCTTGTTCTCTTCAAAGGATCTTTCCTTTTCCCACAAGTTAATTAGAACTGAAGAAATTTCTTGGATGAGAAGTGAAATGTCTTCAAGCAAAAGCAAGAAAGTCCAGTTGGGGAAAAATAGGTGGAGGAAAAAACACCTTTGGGACAACCATGACCTGCATGACTGAGAATCTGCATAGACTTTCAGTTGTGTTGGCAATGAAACTCCCAAAATTCCCATCTTTTGGCCTGCAGCTTCAACACATTTGGAGATGCCAAGGATGGGAAGATCAAAGTAGCTATTAGCTGCTTCCCGGCAGCATTTTCTGGGTCCCATTTGTTGCATGTAGTTCTGAAATGACTTCATTTTTGCTTTCCAGCTGCCATTGTTATCCAGAAGTGGTGGTGTCATATGGAACCTTGTCTGGAAGGAGAGGAATGTAAAGTGCTTCCAGATTACTCAGGTTGGTCATGCAGCAGTGGAAACAAAATTAAAACAACCAAGGTAAGTGTTTGGATGGATGGCCTCACTCCCTGCTCTCAAGCTGACTAATACCAGGGGCTATGCTGACCTTTAAAAAAAAAAGGATGCACAAAATAATCCAGATTATGATACTGGGTGGGAAAGGAGAGTTTAATCTACTCTGAGATCTAAATTTCCTCTTGAAATAGAGTTTGCTGCCCCCTCTCCCCTCCAGGATGGAAATCATGTTATTAGATGGAGACTATGTTTTTCTCCAGGGACGTGGTGGCTCAGTGGCTAAGACACTGAGCTTGTCGATCGAAAAGCCGGCAGTCCAGCGGTTCAAATCCCTAGTGCCGCATAATGGGGTGAGCTCCCGTTACTTGTCCCAGCTTCTGCCAACCTAGCAGTTCGAAAGCACGTAAAAAATGCAAGTAGAAAAATAGGGACCAGTTTTGCTGGGAAGGTAACAGCATTCCGTGCACCTTTGGCGTTTAGTCATGCCGGCCACATGACCATGGAGATGTCTTCAGACAGCGCTGGCTCTTTGGCTTTGAAACGGAGATGAGCACCACTCCCTAGAGTCGGGAACGACAAGCACATATGTGCGAGGGGAACCTTTACCTTTACCTTTTTGTTTTTCTCCATGGGTCAAATAGCAGAGGTAGAGGCTTTATGTACTAAGAAAACATCTTCCTGCTAAACTGTGTCCTAATCCAATCTTTTCCAATTTTAATTCAGAAGGTGGGACATCCAATCACATCTCCCTCCATTTTTATAATTTTCTGCACTAAGCATGGACATTGTTAAAACAAAGACTTCTTGAAGCATATGTGCATGCAGGGCCATGCGTATATACAGATGCACAGACACAAGCCTCATTCACCTTGGTGCCAGTTCTGTGGGAAGGGTACATCCATATTGCATCAGTCTTTTGGGACTGTAATTCATCTCCTTGTAGTAGTTTAGTTACTGAAGATGCAGCCATGCAGTGTACGGTCAGGCTTTATTAATTACCATAATGTCCCCAAAGTCAGTGGTTTGTTCCTACTGTAATAAGGAATGAATGACAGTCTTTTACGGGAAAGAAGTAAAAGACTGATACTTGAGTCAAGGTTGAGCTGAGGTTGCAGCTTCTTTCTTTTTTTTTAAAGTGACACCCATCACAAATCATTAATGCTGCCTTTCTCTCAGTGTCCATGCATTGACTTTGATATTTGGGTCATACTACAGCAAGAATTCTCGCAAATGCATGCAACATCATTGTCTGGCATTTCAGTGCAGCTAAGATCACTGGTATAGAAGGGATGGAGAACTCTACACATGCACAATGAGTGTTCCATCTCCCCCATCCAGGGGGAGAGCCTTCTCTGTGGGGGACCTACCCACTGGAACGAGCTGCCCCCAGAGATTCGTCGGATTCCCGACCTTCGTACCTTTCGCCGTGCCTTTAAAACATTATTATTCCATCAAGCAGGGCTGGCCTAAAATATTATTTTTAATGGGTTATTTTATGTTATTTTAGATTGTGGGCCAAACTATTTAATAATTTTAAATTGTTTTTAACTTTTATATTGTGGGTTTTTTATCCTGGCTATACACCGCCCTGAGTCCTTCGGGAGAAGGGCAGTATATAAATTTAATATAAAACTAAACTAATGTCCTATGACTGAAGATGGAATATTTTCTGTGGCAATCATCAAGTCTCCTCTACACTTGATTTTTTTTTTTTTTTTTTTTTTTTACAAAAGTATAGGGATTATTTTAAATAGCCAGTCCCGGTTATCATCGTTATTTTCAAGAATATAGGGACCTAACATAACTTTCTATAGACTTTAAAAAACATAATAGTAGATGGATACAGTCCAGTGTAGGATAGGCAATTTGATGTCCTCAACAGGTTTTGCACTTCAGCACCCATCAGACTTAGCCAATATTGCCAACTGCGGAATTGGTGGTCCTAAATCTCTTTAGGGGTACAGGTTGCCTCTCCCAAGCCAGTGCTTTGTTTGAACATAGACACATTTGCTCCCTCCTTTCCTGCCAAAACAAAACAAAAGCGAAGTCAATCTGAGGACTTTATAAGGAGGACCTAGGTGAGCGAAGTCTGTCCATAAAGACAAATTCAACAAATTTGTTTTCTGGGAAGTTCAAGACTTTTAATGGGGGAAAAACAAAAAAACAAATAGGTTGCAACCCGTGGTGAAATCCAAATTATTTTACTACCGGTTCTGTGGGCGTGGCTTGGTGGGCGTGGTGTGGCTTGGTGGGCGTGGCTTGGTGGGCATGGCAGGGGAAGGATACTGCAAAATCCCCATTCGCTCCCCACTCCTGGGAGAAGGATATTGCAAAATCTCCATTCCCACCCCACTCTGGGGCCAGCCAGAGGTGGTATTTGCCAATTCTCCGAATTGCTCAAAATTTCCGCTACTGATTCTCCAAAACTTGTCAGAATCTGCTGAATAGCACCCCTGGCTGAAACCAAAGAGTCCTCTTTTTTTTTTTTTTTTTGTATATCTTTGCTGCTATTTGTTGGTCATCTGGATTTTGCTAGTCTCAGACCTTCCGGCAAGATGCAAACCATAGTTTTCGATGTTCTTGTTTTGGAATTTTTTCATTCCAAATTTGAAAACCTGAGGTAAGCCGTCTCTGAAAACTGGAGATGTGTAAACTTAGGCTATAAAGAAGAAGAATGGACAACTCAGCAGGCTGACGGCGCTCTGTGATTTGTTTGCCAACTTATTAAATATATAGATAAAACCAAGACTAACTTGTCAATTGAGAAAAAATGGTCCTCTCCTAAAACACCTAGTTGATTTTGCCTCGCAGTACTTAGAATCACGCTTTGTTTTTGATATTGATATTTTTCATTCTTATACAGAGATGAATGTAAAGGATGGGCTTTCAAACCTTCCCAACAGATTAAGCCTGTGTTAAATTTAAAGCATAAGGCACATAAAACAAGGCAAGCTAAGGAATATGCATGAACTCTGAAAAGTCTTTTTCCTTTTGTGCAACAAATTTGGGTGCATCTTATACTCTGAATGTAGCCCCGCCCACCCACTGGCCCCCACCCTTCGGCCTCCGCGCGTCTTCTTCCTTGCTGCAGAGATTACTACGGACAATGGTTTAGCCATTTTGGGCACTGCATGTTGCTTTTTCAGCCTCCAAATTCTCTGTTTCTAGACTGCAGGGATCGCCAAAGCACATCGCCGCCCGAAAACATGATGCGTTTTGAGGCTGAAAACACGATGCAGGATGCCCAAAATGGCTACCTGAAACAGCTCCTGCCTTCTCTTACCCCTTCCGTGCTTTGCCTACTTTAGTCACTGGAGCTCCCTCCGACGATCAGCTGGGCTTTTCAAGCTGTTTTTTAGCCTCAACGAGGCACCTGCGAGTGAAGCGATATTCCGTGCTTTGTCTGCTGTTCTCATTGCTGCTCCCTCCGACGATCAGCTCCCTCTGACAAATACAGCTTTAGAAGCTGTATTTCAGCCCCAACCAGGCGCACACTCAAAACCAGGAAACTAATGTGCTGAAGCTTGCCAGGCTAAGGATGCTAGCCAGTTGAATACCTGCTATGCGGAATTTTGTTTATCTATTTTCCTCCCCAAAAATTAAGGTACTTCTTATACTGCAGTGTGTCTTATACTCTGAAAAATACGGTAATTATTTGAACTCTGATCTGGCCTACTTGAACATAGGATGCTGCTCCTAGGCACACTGACCTGAAAATAAATTCTACTGGATATAGTATGGCTTCTATATCAGGGCCAGGCTATCTTCAAGACTGCCTTCTACCGCATAGCTCCCAGCGACCGGAAAGATCCCACAGAGTTGGTCTCCTCCGGGTCCTGTCAGCTAAACAATGCCAGCTGGCAGGCCCGCGAGGGAGGGCCTTCTCTGTGGCTGCCCCAGCTCTCTGGAACCAGTTACCTCCTGAGATCCGGACTACCCCCACCTTATTGGCCTTCCGGAAAGCGGTGAAAACCTGGCTTTTCTGGCAGGCTTGGGGCCATTGATCTCGCTGTTGCAATCTTGCGAGATCCGGCCATGAATGGTGTGCATGGGCTTTTAATGTTTTTAAAATGTTTTTATAATGTTTTTAATAATTTTTCTATGTTCATTGTTCGCATTATTTTTGCTGTAAGCCACCCAGAGTCCCTTGGGAGTTGGGCGGCATAGAAATGCGATAAATTAAATTAAATGTGATAAATTAAATTCTTTCTAAGACATGCACATGGCATAACTCTGCCGCAGGCCTTTATTATAAAGCACCAGCTGAAATTTTCAATCTGATCTGTATTAGTTGGTCATCTGACACTGGTTTAAACTTCAGCTTTCAGAAACCTGTTGGGGCTGGTTGAAGTTTCCTTTGATGCAGACGTTACTGTCACCATTCACAAGCTGAAAACTCTGCTAGCTTAGAAAAAAAAGGTGTTGATGCAGGATATTCTGCTACAAAACGAGAGGTGCGCCCCTTGTTGTACCAGTGGCCAGAAGATCAGAGATTACTCAGATAAAAATTATTTTTTGGGGAATGTATGATCTAAAATGAAACAGAATAAATCCGTTCTGGAAAACTGAGGGAAAAGAGGGACAAAGAAAAATTCTTTTATACAAGTGCTATTGATTTCACATGGGTACTTCTGTTAGTTTACTTCTATCAATTTATGCTGGTTCCATTCAAGATTCAAGGCAGTTCACAATCTAATAAAAATAACACAAATAGTAAAACCACAAATGCTTTTCATGCACATCGTTTGGTCCTCGTATTTTAAAGTTCGTAATAAAAATACCTCCGTTATTCCACAGAAGTAACCAGTCTTAAAACTATGTGTTAGACATCTGCTGTCTGTGTTGGCGCCTTATACCCCAAACGCTGTATAAAGAGGATCATCTTTATAGACTTAAAAACACATCAATAGGGAGAGAGCTATTCTGACCTTCGGAGATAAAATAATCTTATCCCAGGAAGTTAGGTTTTGCAACATGCCTTCTCCGCCCATATGTAGTAGATAAGCAGATCCTATTTGGATCAGATCACCGGCACTCGTGCAGCACTGGTGTCATTTTACAATAAGACCTCTCATCTGTCTGCAGGAAGGCAGTGCTTCTTGCATCAGGGGCGGCTTTTAGGTTGTCTTCAAGGGCAGCCCCATGTAGAGTGAGATAATAAGGTCATGTTCAAGCCCGTGGTGATAAGAGCATGAGTCAATATTACCAAGAGCCTGCTGTATATGCCACCCTGGGTTATTCATTCAAGTTCTTTCTAAGCTGATTTGAGGTGTAAGCCATCAAAAAAGAACAGTATCAGACCAAGAGATTCGGAGCATAGCGGGGAAGCGTAAGCATCTGAGTTGTTCGCACACGTAAGGTAAGACGACAATGAAAATAGTAACGGTTTCAAGCCCACTTATTACACAGACTGGGTGGAGCAACGATCCATCACTGGTAGCCTCTCGTGCTGTTGGACATGTGATTAAAAACACGTAGGGAAGTCACCAGAAACCAGGGACCAAAGACCTGGCAGACCTACATAGAATGCAGATGAGCATAAGGACTTTCTCCTCCTCCACAAGTGTGAATCTAGATTCCAAGTCTGATTTGGCCTTTTGTGCACATCTACAGTTTGAGATTAACTACTGTGCTGAATTAGCACCCGGGAGTGCCCTTAAACTGGCTTTGCTTCATTAAAGTAACAAGCTATTAACTCCCCTCTTCAAAGAAGAGAGCCCCGAGTGTGCAATCTGCGTCCCAGTGAAGTCAATGGCAAAGCTCCACTTTGATCTTAATGGGTTGGCATTGCACCCAAAGGTGCTGCAAGTATCTTTAATTTGCTAATTTGCCTGTGATGAGGCTTTTCCCCCTATTTTTCTTTTTGGTATCTCAGTATGCTTTTCGCTGGAAAAGAAAAAAACAAGGGGCAGGGATATTCAGATAAGACATTAAGCTTCCTTTCACACTGTGAATTCGTGTAGGTATAACGATGAATGAACTGGCTCAGATCCCTTCTGTGCTAACTAAGAGAACAGAAGCAGCTCATTAGCAAAAGGCACCTCTCCATTCAGAAAATCCCGCACGCACACCTGCACACACCTGTGCACACAGATCCATACAGAAACAAACACACCTCTTTATAGATGGAAGATAAATGGATAGCAGAGGGGGTAAAACTCGTAAGGGTAACAAGCATTCTGCTCCCCATCTCCTCTTTTGCACTTGCAATTAAAGATGAGTTTCAGTAGCTCAAAAATCCATGGCTTAAGTGAAAGCACGCAGAAGGATTACTACTTCCCTGGCCAATATTTTGTAAGTTGGCTGACCTCCAAGCTCCAGCAGGACAGCCATATCTTACCAACCAGAATAGAAGACCACAGCATAATACACTTGCACATTGTCAGAAAGATTTTTATCTTGGATGGCAGGTGCTGTGTTTTAAATTTTTAAAGAAGAAAGCCTCTCTCTTGGGCGTTTTGATTTGAAATCTTGCATAGAGCAGGACTCAGTGGCCTAAGTGGGTCTTTCAATTGGATTGTGCAAAAGAACAGGCAAGGGAGAACAGGCCTCGTCTCCTTATCAGTATGTATACAACATCCAGATAATGGAACAGTGCATAAAAATGCAGTTGAATGCACATTTCTATCTATTTTTAAAAGTAGTTTAGAAGGCAAATAGATGAATGGATTCTTGGAATTAAATGCATGACATTCTCACCCATTCCTATCTACTTTCTACCTCTTTGGCTTGAATCAGTCTTTATTCTAAGCCACAATATTATTTAGTTTCGGCTTAGCAGGTCGTGTGAACACAACCGTAGTAAAGCATGATTTACAGGACGTCCTTGACTTACAACAATTTGTTTAGTGACTGTTTGACGTTACAACAGCACAGAGCATGCGCAAAGCATGCTCCATGCTTTGGAGTGGTAACACCGGTTAGAACCCACAACTGGATTAGGGGACTGGAGGCTAAAACATATAAAGAATGGTTGTTGGAACCGGGTGTGTCTAGTTTAATGAAAAGAAGGACTAGGGGTGACATGATAGCAGTGTTTCTAATATCTCAGGGGTTGCCACAAAGAAGAGGGAGTCAATCTATTCTCCAAAGCACCTGAGGGTAGGAGAAAGAAGCAATGGGTGGAAACTAATCAAGGAGAGAAGCAATTTAGAACTAAGGAGAAATTTCCTGACAGTTAGAACAATTAATCAATGGAACAACATGCCTCCAGAAGTTGTGAATGCTCCAACACTGGATGTTTTTAAAAGATTGGACAGCCATTTGTCTGAAATGGTATAGGGTTTCGTGCCTAAGCAGAGGGTTGGGTTAGAAGACCTCCAAGGTCTCTTCTAACTCTGTTATTCTATTCCAATGATGGCGAACCTTTTCAGCACCGAGTGTCGAAAAGGTTATGTGGAGATGGTATGGCTTCGCGTGCCACTTTGGGCCACTTTGGACACGCGTGCCATAGGTTCGCCATTACGGTTCTATTCCATTCCATTCCATGCCTTCCATTCCATTCCATTCTAGGAACAGTTGCAAACACCTACAATAAAATGATGAAAGGGCTGGAGCAAGTCCCTTAATTGAGCAGTAAATGATTGTAAACTTGATGAGTATCATGGATGAGGAAATCTATTTACTAGCTTGTTGAATGTCACACCAGCAGAGGGTGATGCTGTGAAAAGATGGAGTCACTATTCCACACCTCTCTAGGTCTCTGCCCTGGAGAAGTATCAATTTGGGCTCTTGGTACTTAATTTTTTTTTTTTGTAATTATAGGTATCCTGAATATTATCAGGGTAGATATTATCATTCTTTGGATGCCCAAAGCTCCTGCACAACTCTTTAACATTTATCCATTCAGAATCACCAGGGCAACATAGAAGAGATCCCTTATGTGCAAATTGCAGGTGTTGGTACAACTCGGATATTTCTGAGGGTTGCTGAACACTTAAACCAAATTCTAATATAAAACTTGGTGTGAGTATCCCTTGGTCAATGGGGAATCATAGTCCGGGAAGCAAGTACCCTTGTCAGCAGATTGAAATATGAATAACTATTTAGATTGTGAATAATATCACCATGGTGTACAGCAAGGGTGTCAAACTCAATTTCACTGAGGGCCACATCGGGATTATGTTTGACCTAGAGGGGCTGGGGTGGGTGGCAGCTCAATGTCACTCATGTCAGCGCTGGTGGTTGCCCGAGTGGTCTGCCAGCAAAAACAGGCTCCGGAGCTCCATTTTCGGTTGCAACGGCCTCCTGCAACCCTCTGCCAGTGAAAATGGAGCTCTGGAGGCCCTCGTGCAGCCCTCGCAGACACCATTTTTGATGGTAGAGGCACCGCAAGTCGGTCCTTCGCTGTTTTCAGGGCAGCCCTGTGGGCCAGACCTAAGCACCCTGTGGGCTAGCTCCGGCCAAAGGGCCTTGGGTTTGACACCCCTGGTGTACAGGTTCAGAAGTTACACCACGTAGGATTTCCAAAACTTGGTTAAAATAGAGTCCATTTAATAATGAATTTACTCAGAAAAAAACGAGGACAATCCATGGGAGCCAGTTAATGCAAGTAACCAGTTTTTATGAAAGTTTTCAAACTCTGATGATGATAGAAAAGCTAATATTGATATACTTTATGCAGTATTAATTTTAAAACTAGTTTGAAAACGGTTAACTTGGGTGTGAAAGCCAGACAGAGTGAGCATCCACTTTGTATATTGATTATATAGATTGTGCCATCAACAGTGAAAGCTTTGGTATGACAGGGATGGGAGGGAAATGAGCGTATTATTCTCAGGATAATACATGGAAATCTCCTTAGAAATGATTAGGTATTTGAAAAGTCGTTCAAAGCTTTTTAGCAAGGAAGGCTTCAGCTTCTTTAAAAGGAACTTGTTCTTCTCAGCTACAGTGTGGAGCAGTGCTGGACCTGAAAAAGTCATTTGATGAGAAAAAAGAAAAAGAAAAGCATCTACCAAACCAAGACTAATGATGCTTTTGCATGTTGTTAATACTTACAATAACTGTTTGGACAAGATAAATTCTAGCAAACAGATAAGCCAGTTTTGAAAAGATTACAAAACTAAATAAAAATCAATGGAATGTACTTTATTGTTTACATTCAGTGAGCATAACTAACTGAGCTGTTTCAAAATGTACATAAAATGTATTGTGAAAGCTTAAAGGCCAAAGTAGTTATCTGAAACAAACTAAAAGCTTTTGGATATTCCTTATCTTTTGTCAGCGTTTACCTAAGAGTCTGAATAAAGTTCTTTTTCTCACTGATTCCAGAGAGTCCTACCAATCCTTTAACTCTGCTATTACCTTTCTTCCGTTTATTGGGACCATTTCCTTCATGCACACTCTTCCTTTCATGAAATGTTTTGAAGACCAGGTTCAATATTATATATGATCCCCCTAGATCAGGGGTCCCCAACCTCCGGACTGCGGCTTGTTCAGAACCAGGCTGTCCAAGTGGTGGGTGAGCTTGCGTTTGCTTGCAACTCTACTTTTGTGAAGCAGCGTGCACACGCACCTGCCCCTTGAGCAAATGGAGCTGTGTGCACAAGCACCTGCCGTTCATATGCAACCAGTGGTGGGATTCAGCCAGTTCGCACCTATTCGGGAGAACCGGTTGTTAACTTTCTAAGCAGTTTGGAGAACTGCTTGTTGGAAGAAATCTTATTTTGTGTTTTTTCCACTTTACAGGTCTAATCCTGTAAGGAAGGTAGGAAGGAAACATTCTGGTATTGTTTCTAGCCTAATCTTTATTGCCCTGCTTACAGAAACTGCCTCTCTGGTTAACCCTTATTACATTGTAACAGCTAAGGTGAAGTGCCCATCGACGTGAGTGACGTTGAGTTGGCCACACCCACATGGTCACATGACCATCGAGCCATGCCTACCCAGCTGGTCATTAGGGCAGAGAACTAGTTGTTAAATTATTTGAATCCCACCACTGCATGCAACCATCCCCTCTCCCCCACCCCCACCCCGCTGGTCCGAAAAGCCAAAAAGGTTGGGGATCGTTGTCCTAGTTGACGTTCATAAATTGCCAATCTTCAGGAAAAATGGATGTGTGACTTTTAATTGAAGCACCCTCCAAGCATTGAGTTATCAGTATTCTTGCTTGAAATCTCCCAGTATTTGGTATTTGGACTACTACTATTGCTGCAACACGTCTAGCATCATCACAGGTTTTGCCCACAGGTTAAAATTCACCTCTTTCTGAAGCCATTGGTTCTCTCAGATGCTACCGCAAAGATCTGTCTGTGAGGATAATGTACTTGTTTTATCTTTGTATGTGTTTTATCTTCATTCTGCATATTTAAACTTTCTGAAGAGGTTTTAAAAACCAATTACCAGCAGCGATATTTATATGTATAATTCTCTCATTTCTCTTTTCCTTTGCTTGCAGGTGACACGGTAGCACAAAGTAAACATGTGTCAAAGTTGGAATAATGGGGGGTTTACAACCAAATTTCCCGACTGCTGCACAGAGACATTTACTTGGCAAGGAAAGTGTCAAGTTTGTACTGTCAACTTTTCAAGTTAGCTGGCAAGAACTGGAACTGCCGTCTTTTTAATGATGACAGCACTCTTCAAAACACAAATTTCTTATAAAGAACTGTAAAACAGGAACTGTAAGTCCAACCCTTTCATGTTCAGGATGAACAATTGTTAAAAAGGGAAGCCAAAACATCTAGTGGAGTGTATCATCTAGGATCTGATTTATGATATTTAAATACTCAAACTGGTTTCGCATAACTTGTGGGAATAATTAGATGAAGAAGCAGAAATAATTCAGATGAATATGGTAGGAAAGGCAATTGAATTAATGTTTAAATATTCACATCAATATATTTTTATGTAGGATTTAACAAGAATTAAACGAGCTCATGAAGTAAAACATTATGCTCAGTAAATTGTAGCTTATGCCAATCTTTATATTCTGTTAACAGTCTGTACAACTTTGTTTCTTTCCATCTGTACAGTGTTAAAGAGAGTAGAGAGAATACTTGTTCTACAAGTAGATAACGTTTACAGCATCAGACATGTCCACTCATTTATAAAATAGAATTGTAAGTACCGTTCTGTTTCACTGCAGCCAGAAACAGAAAGAAAATGCAAGCATTGATTAGAAATTTCACCCAACTCAAGGAATATTGAGGTCTCAGTTCTCACTTTGCTAGTTCCATATACATGTGGAAATTAATAAGCTAAGCCACTTATTTAAAGTCCACAGGCAGTCAATACATTTTTAAGTTAATAAATGAAATAAAATGTATACATTGCTGGCATTTTCAATTGATGATGGTCATGGACAAATACACCGTAGACTTCTGGAGTTTAGAAATCAAACAAAATGAAAAAGGAACTATTTTGTTCACATTTGAATGTGAATGACCTGCATTTACTGGAAAGGAAGATTACATTTCCTTATCCATCCTCCCACATCACCAAAACAGAAGAGTCACTTGGGGTATACACTAATGAACTATACTGTACAAATGTCCAATATACAATATGCAAAAATTCAATCTATCAAAGAATTCTTTTTTGCAAAAGCTCTGCATTAATCAACATTGCAAACCAAAGTGTATACATATGAAGAAGTGCACCAAACTTTATATACGGTGATGCAAACCTGGAAGAAAAAAATCAGGTTCAACAAACTGAACTTGATAGATTTGTCCATCCATACTGTATATTCCACATGCAGAATTAAAACTCATGATAACATCTATAAACTCACATAGAGTATCAGCGTACTGTATAACAACGCATCTAGCCCTCTGTCTTTCATATATAATATTACGACCTTTCAATTGGATGTCCATATCAATGCACCAAAAGGTACAGGAAAATCTTTGGAATGGGGAGTGCCCATGTATGTTTTAGTTGCCTGTATTGGTGCTTAACTACGTTTAATCTGATTTCTGATCTTGTGAGCTGAGTCAGGGTAATGTCCTTCAATGGTGCCAATGAAGCAAACTGGAAAATGTTGATTGTAGGACACAGAGCATCTGGGGATTTTGGATTAAACTGCCAATATTTTACCTAGAATTATACAGTAGGTGAAGAGAAAATCTTCTTTTGCTTGGCTTTTGCTTGCTGTATACCACTTATTTAGAAGTATACTTATGTCCTATAAACAATGTTCTAGGTAGAAGAAATACCTCCTCTTTCAGTTAGTTGCTATTTATGATAATTAAATATGCAGTTCTTTAGGAGGCTACATTTTCTAGTTTGTATGATTTCTTAACATGTAACTATTTCTTATTACTTTAATTGTATTTCATTCCAGGTCTCATCTTTCCCCCAAGGTTTGCCTTTGTTTTGTTTCAGCTTATACAAAAGAAAATTCACTTTTAGTCTTGTCCCAGATGTATCAACTTTACTTTGAAATACATTAAAATATGTTTCAATGTAGCCATCTCTGTATCTTTCCCTACAAATTTACCATAAGTGAGGCCGTCATTGCTGTATTTTATGTATTTTTTTCCTGCGTTGACATACAACTAATTTTTATTATTATTATTATTTATTATTTATTAGATTTCTATACCGCCCTACTCCCGAAGGACTCAGGGCGGTGCACAGCCAAACAATAAAAACACATACAATACAAAATTTAAAAAATAGAATAAAATCAAATTAAATAATTTTGGCCCCGACAAATTTAAAACCCCAAACTTTTAAAACCAATTTAAAATTGAATATATAAATACTAAAAAATATTTAAAATTTTAAAAATCTTTTATAAAAGAGGGGGAAAATTAGGCCAGGCCGGCCTGGTGAAATAGTAAGGTCTTTAAGGCGCGGCGGAAGGTGCGCAGATCCGGGATCCTCCGTATCTCTGGGGGGAGCTCGTTCCAGATAGTAGGTGCCCCCACAGAGAAGGCTCTCCCCCTGGGGGCCGCCAGTCGGCATTGTTTGGCTGACGGCACCCGGAGGAGCCCCTCTCTATGGGAGCGTACCGGCCGGTGGGAGGCTATTGGTGGTAGTAGGCGGTCCCGCAAGTACCCGGGTCCTAAGCCATGGAGCGCTTTAAAGGTGGTAACCAAAACCTTGAAGCGCACCCGGAAGACCACCGGGAGCCAGTGCAGCTCGCGCAGGAGAGGTGTTACATGGGAACGCCATGTCGCTCCCATTACCACCCGCGCGGCCGCACTCTGCGCCAGTTGGAGCCTCCGGGTGCTCCTCAAGGGGAGCCCCATGTAGAGAGCGTTGCAATAGTCCAGGCGGGAGGTGACAAGGGCATGAGTGACCGTGCGTAAAGAGTCCCGATCCAGAAAGGGACGCAACTGGCGAATCAGGCGAACCTGATGAAAAATCCTCCCGGTCACGGCCGTCAAGTGCTCTTCTAAAGACAGCCGTGAGTCCAGGAGGACGCCCAAGTTGCGAGCCCTCTCCGTGGGGGCCAATGATTCGCCCCCAATAGTCAGTGATGGCGTCAACTGACTATATCGGGACGTCGGAAACCACAGCCACTCAGTCTTGGATGGGTTGAGCCTGAGCCTGTTCCTCCCCATTTCTTATAGATTCTTATAGATTCCTCCCCATTTCTTATAGATTCAGAAATGCCAAAAACATGGTGGATGTTGCACTAATGTGTCCACTTGGGTGTGAGAATTTTCTTGTAACAGTGTGAAGTTGTTTAGAATTAATAAGCATTGCTTGGATTTTATTTTGTGAGAAACATTTTGAGATACTCATACATCATTCCAAAATCTTCACAGAACTCCTTTTTTTATTATTAGGATAACAGCTCTCCATTTTTGCTTCAGAGTTTTAATTTTAATAACTGGTTAGAGTTAGTTAATGGGGCAGGTGTTCCCCCCACACAAATATTTGGAAAATTACTTGATTCCATCCTTGGAGACAAATAATGGATGCTCAAAAACAGCTTTTCCCATTATTTAGTCACTCAATGTATTGGGACTTAATAATAATGGTCATGTAGTGGGAGGGGTGCTCTGATTGCTACAAAATGGCAGCCATAGTGAGCAAAGCCTTACCAGTAGATTGAGGTTGCCGTACCTTTTATGCGTTCATCCTTTGGGCCCTCTATAATATCAAATTACCCTTTATCTTTTCTCTGGACAGATGAACATGTTCCCAATAAAGAATGAAGATGAAACAGCATATCTTTTGTTTAATTATTTGTTTGGAATGCTTGTGGGAACTTATAGGGCATGTTTGGAAATAAAAATGGAACCAGGGTATTGCTGATGGCCTTTTCATTTTACTAGCTTTCAATGGATGGATGGATGGATGGATGGATGGATATGCTTTGATTTGACCAGATTGGATATGCAATCTGACAGTTTCAAAGGGAGGAATTTGCAGACACTCTGCAATTCAACAATTTCACCTTGGTACATTTTAAATTTCAATTTTCCGTAATCCTTTTAAAATATATTTTTAGAGATTTTTACACACGCAAAAGATAAACATGAAAAAAGTACAGAAAATGAGATTAAGAAAGAAAAGACAAAGGTAAAAGTACAGAAAAAGAAAAAGACATTTAAAGAAGTGACTTCTGAACTTCTTTACAGCAGGAACAAACTTAGTATCATTCCATCCCACTTAAAATTATATTACATAGTTGCTTCTTCAGTCTCTTTCAGTCATCAGATCCAGAAATAACCAGCTCGTTTCTGTTCATTTTCAGCAAAATGTCCATAAAGGTTTTCCAATAAAAGTACTTATTATCTTATTCCTGATCAAACAAGTCAATTTTATATTCTTTGTAGAGTGGAAAAATAATTTTGGAGTTAGTGGGAACAAGCACCCATAAAATCTAAATTAATCTTAACTAATTAAACTTAATTCCTCCCCCCTTGTGTCCGGCTCTCTTCTTTTCATCTAATCTTAAATGTTTTTATTTGTTCATAATTTTATCAGTTATGTTTTAGGATGGATGATTTTACTGGTTTTTTTTAATCACAGCATTTTAAAATATTTGTAAATGGAAAGTGGAAAAGTTGGGGAAAGAGGGGAAAAGATTCTGCCTAGGAAACAGTAAGACGAGAGGCAGAATCTTAACAGTGTCTTAACAGTCAGAAGAAGAAACTTAGAAAGGACCCACACTAAAGGATCAAACAATTAAAAGGGATTGTGGCGGGAAGTTTGTGCTTATAGACTTGCAAAATTCTGTTAACGCAGCCTTACAATAAAATAGAATTAGTTCATCCAATCCTGTTTCCTGTCTGGTTTATCTGGGAAGACCGACTAGATCTAAGGATTGAACTCATGAATGTTCTTTACATAGATTATTTGGTTAGTGATATAGTCCACTTAACCTTTGGGCAGTTAAATCATTCTCATTAAAGAATGATTTAAATTAACTCTTGGAGTTATTTTATGGACCATTAAATAGTTTCATTATTTGTATAGAACAAAACAATACCAACTAATTTTTAAAATCTTACTACGAGTCTGTGCTATCCTTGTTATGTGTATATTTTCTTCACAATGCCTTTTTATAAGTTCAACAGCAGTTATTTCCTGGTTTTACCACCACCACCCCTTCACAAAAACCTCTGCAGATAAAATATTTGTAGGAGAAATTTACATCCAAATAAGATTAAATTAAATATTGGCAATAAAACTGTCAGACCCTAGATGAAGGTGGTAGATCTCCAGCCTTGTATATAGTATAGCTTCAAAAGAGGAAAACAGTATAATTATTCTTCCGTGCCAAATATGGGCACTGAAAGAACTATGTTTGATAACATACATTCCTTTTATTACTGATATATTATTATGGATTAGTAACTGATTTAAAACAAACCAAAGACCAAGCAGGCATCAGATTGCAAGAATAAATGAACACTATTCATTGTGTGCAGACCTATTGACCTGCACACTAATGCTTTGGGTAGCACCCAAATTTAGTAATAGTACTGTGCTGCTGAATGGGCTCCCTAGGAGCACTGTTGTCAGAACAAATTGGAAGGTCATCAGATTGGGGCTTTTAGGGGAGGAGCCAAGATGGTGATGAAACAACAGCTCCTAAAATAAGCTCTTACCATCTCACCCCTCTAACTTATTCCCATGACCTAAAAATGCCATCCAGAGGCAAGAAAAGAACATGGGCCAGCTCCCATAATGATACTGGGGCCTACAAGTCCAACAAAGCCGAGGAACAAAGGAGGAGTTACTCCCATCTCCCCACTGCAGGGACAACGGATCTATAGCTTCAAGATCCTCTTCAGAATATGACAACACAAAAGCCACTAACAAAACAGCTCCCCCCACCCAAATTCTCCCAAGATCTCAGCTCCTGTCACTCCCCAGACCAGGAAGATAGTGAAAATAACTTTCTGGAACAAGTCCCCTGCACTCATTCTCTCTCTCTCTCTCTCTCTCTCTCTCTCTCTCTCTCTCTCTCTCTCTCTCTCTCTCTCTCTCTCTCTCTCTCTCTCTCTCACACACACACACACACACACACACACACACACCTATTCAACTTCCCACGAGGTCTTCTTTTTGTCCTTAATTTTCACACTGCACTAGCTAAATGATACAGCAATCAACATGGACCGATTCCAACCATTCCTTGATCTGCAATTGGGGTTAAAATGGCAGCAGAAGCTGGCCATGCTGATATAGGAGCCTGGATAGCTCTGCAGACAATCAGCCCAATCAGGCTTGTAAGCCCTGGATAGCTCTGCAGACAAGGCACTGTAATTTAACAGTAAGTAAGTAAGTTCGAATCTTGCCAGGCTCAAGGTTGACTCAGCCTTCCATCCTTTCTAAGGTAGGTAAATTGAGGACCCAGTTTGTGGGGGCAATAAGCTGACTTTGTATAAATATACAAAAGTATGAAGGCTATTGCTTAACGCACTGTAAGCCACCCTGAGTCTCCGGAGAAGGGCGGCATATAAATCAAATTAAAAAAAAAAAATTCTAGCAGCCTGTCCTATGTCAACAGGGCATCCTGAAGCACCCAAACATCGCTGTGTGCTACAGAAAAAAACAATTAAAAATCCACTGGAATGCCCATAGATGCAACAGCCTCAAGATTATTGTGCCTCCCTATCTTGGCTCCTAAATTGTCAAAATGGGACAATTCATTCGAAAGCGTTTCACTGGTTACCCAGTTCATGAAATGCTAAGTTCATATTCCATTTCCCACCTGACGCGCAAATGAGCGAATTTCTCTGGCAGACACATCATATCCAAACTGTCAGAATTTTAAAGGAAGAGTTAGTCCGTGACTTCATCACTAGGAAAGTGACATCTGGTCATGACCTGGATAAGAGCCATAAAAACACATGCTTCAAAATAGTAAAATAACCAGACTTGCCAAGAGCAAGGGGGCTAAGCAAACTCCAAGTGAGGAAGCTAAATATATAAATACAGGATTCATTAAGCTGAGGAAGAAAATTAGCAGACATCAATACAACTCTGACGTAGCTTCCCAGAGTTGGTAGTGAAATGCAAGGCCAGTACCAACTTACGGTAACACATCTGCCCCATTGAGATGCTCATCTAAATCATCTCACATCTCAGCCTCTCCTTTGACTCAGACACACAGAGAAAATCATCAGCAGCCTCCTCTGACCTCCTCACCAATAACAGTGACCCTGGCAGTGACTTGGCACTCCAGCAATTGTCAAGGATCCCCAAGAGAAACTGCCTCAATAGAACTGTCTCAAAGAAACAATCTTCAGCCAAAGACTATATAGAAATCCAAACTAGAGGTATCTAAATCCTTCATCTACTTCCAAATTTCAGCAGACTCTCTTGGCCCTGCAGGAACCTGACTGTCCTTAAATCTCTCACTGAACAAGCCAAAGGATGCCCCTCCCCTTGCTAAAGAGTTGGGATCCCTGCTTGTCAGTGAACCCACAATTTTGCTGCTCATGCTGCTCTTTCTTTTGGTCTCTTTCCTAGAACATATACTCTCCTGCCCTGTCACAAAAAGTGAGGCTTGGCAGATAAACTGATGACAGAGAAGGGAAGTCAATGATACTCCTACTTCTCCAGTGGGAGAAACTACTGCGCTGCAAAAATTACCCACCTAGCCCCTGGCTCATAGTGCATCTGCTTTACACCTTCACTTTCTCATTGAAAAATATTCCTTCTCCAATACAACTTCCTTATATGTTGCTTTTTCAGTTTTTGACTCCATATCCCCAGGTAAGTTGTAGAGAAAACTGGAGCCTGTCCAACTGCCTGATGCCTGCTTCATTTAATATGTGTGCTCCAGGAGTGAGTTCTACTTACCTTTACTACCAGTTTGCAACGGGCTCGCACACCTTGCTTCTGCGCATGCTCAGATTGCTGATGACGACATCTGGGGCAGTGGGTGGGATCTCCCGCCGGTTTTACTACTGGTTCTTGTGAACCGGTCTGAACCGGGGGCAACTCACCACTGGTGTGCTCCATGAAGGGACTTCACTCAAACTAAGAGGCCATCTCACCAGTGCCATTCGAACCGAGGAAGGTTTCAAGCAAGCCTGCATATTCCTTCCTCCCTTTTATTCAATTTCTGTATGAACTCCATGATGAGCCATCTCCTCAACATGAACTTTCACACCTCAAAACTTGCTGGAAGTTTTACTGTTCCAATGTACTGTTTTACTATATTCAGACAATACAACAATACTTTCAATAAGATCTATTGTCCTTCAATAACACAGTGTTGAAAGGAAGACCAGGTAGTATTCAATTTTCAAAAAATTAAAAACCATGGTATTTTCCAAAGGCACTCCTCAAAGATAGATGACCACAAGATTGTGTTTCAAATATCTGGGAGTGGTCCCATATTCTACCAACAGAAAGAAACAACCGAGACCATGTTGCAGAAAATGCACAGAGGAGTTCATCTGTCATCCTCAAATTCCTCAAGTCAAGAGTTGGCCACTATACAACTGCAAATTACTATAAGCCAAACCAACATTGTCCAGCTGGGCCTCTTCTCCAATTTTGCACCATTAAAACTTTTTCAGTCCAAATTACTAAGACTGGCCCAAAATGTCAAATCCCAAAATGTCTCTAATGCCACCTTGAAATTGGAGACAAAGCCTCATGACAAAGGAGACTAGAATATGAGTAATCATGCTCAACCACTGGCCCAAGCTATCTTTGTCCTTCCCCCTTTCCCCTTGACTTTGGCTTATTATCTATGAAATATGACTTTCAATCCACATGGAAAATGTGGTGGCAACTAAAATCTTAACCTTGAGCTTCTCTCCAGGATGGGGGATATAATCAGACCAAAATACTCCTTCAGCAATGTGTAGCAGGCACAGACTCCAAATGGACCTCAGCTGGTCCTCAACCTTTGGGGCCAGTAAATCCAACAGGAGTTTGTCTCTCCCGTGACATACTTAACTAAGCTTGAAGTACCTAACCACTAGTGGGCCTTTACTCTGGCACAATGTCCCTCAGCTGTCCTTGAAGATTGATACAGGAAAATCCCTAGCTGGAGAGACAATGGCCCTGTGACTCTGGACACATGAACACAACGGAGAATGTACCTGTATGTACCCAATGCCTGTATTACAGAGACATTGATACTAGCTTCATTTTACCATTATTGTATAAATACCCAGGGGGTACAGAACAATTCTACACCATCCTGCTGGCTGCAGATACTAATCCTGATAGCAATAGCAATAGTACTTAGACTTATATACCACTTTACAGTGTTTTACAACCCTCTCTAAGCTGTTTACAGAGTCAGCATATTGCCCCCAACAAGCTGGGTCCTCATTTTACCCACCTTGGAAGGATGGAAGGCTGAGTCAACCCTGACCCTGGTGAGATTCGATCTGCCAAATTGCAGCCAGCCAGCCAGCCGGCAGGCAGCAGAAGTATCCTGCAGTACTGCACTTTAACCACTGTGCCACTGCTGCTCAACATATAATGTTGCCAGGTTCTATGCAGCAGCACTTAAAATCCATCAGATGATAACCTGTGCCACAAATGAGTTTTAATGAACATCTAGTTTGTTATTTAAAAGTGCTTTTTATTGTGATAGATATAGTTTGCCTTACCCTAAATTTTAGATGTTTGCTTACATCTATTTCTTTTACTCCTCCCGTTAGATTTTTAGACTCTTGTTTTTGTATATACTTTCCATATCTTTTAGCTTTTTTTAAAAAAAGACTTAGATGTGACTTTTATGCTTTTTAATCCTGTGTACCCCAACCTCCTTATGTTACTATGTTTTTGTTTTTTATATGTACTTTTTATAACTTTTATCTTTTTTACTAATGGTTTGCATCCCACCTTCCTTATGCTGTTTCATGCCCATAATCAAGATTTGATTTGATCATCAGATTGGAAAAGACTATGTTGATACATCAAATTAAAAATAATACTCAGGGGAAGGAAGGACCGCATTAGCCCTAGATACTAGGAATATTCCACTTTCTTTCTTTTAAAAAAAATATTATTAAAATTTATTTTAAGTTAAAATACAAGTACAAAAATTAAGAAAATTAAGAAGGGAAGAAAGAAAGGTGGAAAAAAGATAAAGAGAAAAGATTTTTAAAATAGTGACTTTGGACTTTTTCAGTGCATTAGAATATAAACAAAAGTTAGAACTTCAAGCTTTTGTTTTGCATTTCTAAATATTTCAAGCCATTTCTATAACAACAAAATAATTAATCATTCATTTTTTTCATTTTTGAGTACAAAATCTAGAAGTGGTTTCCAAATGGAAACAAAACTAGATAAATTCTCCTCTTTAATTAAAGCAGTTAATTTTTCTATCTTCCACAACCTTCAGAATCCATTTTTCTTTTCCATCACTAGGGATAATCTTGCTTCAATAGGATTCAGATTACATATTTTTTGAAAGCTTTGGTACTGTAAAGTGCTCCTGGGCTCTTACTCTTGTGCATTTTGGAACAACTCATAGTATCCACTTCATTCTTGTTGGGATTCGATTCGTGGTCATTCTTTGGGATAGGACATCCTTAGGTTCTTATCCACTGAAGATAATTTTGTGCGCTGAGGGTGTGAAAAACAAAGTCACTATAATTAGAGCAGGGACTGTCCCAAAGGTATTTTTTTCAAAAGGCAACTGAACTGAAGAAGCTTCTTGGATGTGAAGTGAAACATCTTCAAAGAAAACAAAAAAAGTCCAGTTGCCTTTTGAAAAATCACCTTTTGCACAACTAGCCACCCGGATGTCATCACATCCTGTTTTTGACCCTCTGCGCGAGTGTAGCGAGCACTCGCGCACTCTCACATTTGCGAACTGGTAGCCAAGGTAAGTGGATTTCACCCCTGCTCCCTCCCTCTAAAGTAACCCAGTGGTGGATTGCTACCGATTTGCCCCGATTCGGGCAAACCGGTAGCGGCGGTGGTGGGAGGCTCCACCCACCCACCCGGATGCTTCTATACATGCACGTGCCCACAAGTGAACCAGTAGCAATGGGTTTTGAAACCTGCCCTTGAAATAACCTCTTTGCAATAGTTAAATCGATGTAAAATATGTTGAGTTATAGTGTAGTAAAACTAGAGCTTTATGAAACTATAGTTGCATTCCAGATCTCTCTGTTTTTCTTACAAACGTATGCAAGAAAATGAGACAACAATGAATAGATCAATAAATAAATGCTTTGAAGTCTTTCCCTTGATTATCAGGTGTGATTAGCAAATGCACCAAGAAATACTTGAATCAATTTACACAGGTATAAATCAGATACTGCAGTCAGGACAGAAGGTAATCCTGACATCTTTACCAATGTAATTATTTATAACAAAACAGTAATTGATTAGTATAAATTATTAGCAACCACACAAATAAATCTTGTCCAGGATGATCTGTCCTCATCCTGCCTCATCGAGTCTTTCAGTAATGTACCCATCACCACTATAAATGAGTCCAGCCATCTGGTTGCTGACTGTCTTCCTTCCTTTCCTTCCACATTTCCCAGAATTACCAACTTCTCAAAGGAGCTTGAGTTTTGCATAATGTGTCCAAAATACATAATTTGCACCTGTGCATTTGTGCTGCGTGAGGATTCTGCATTGATTTGTTTTATAATTCGTTTGTTTGTCATTTGGAGTATCCAGGATATATTCAAGCATTTTCTCCAACACAAACTTTCAAAAGCATCAGTATTCTTTTTACTCTAATTCTTCAAACCCAACTTTCACTTCTCCAGAGTACAGCTGGGAAAACCATTGCCTGAAGAATTCTGTTCAATGCAGATATAGATATCACAACATCTGGATAGCTTTGCTAAGACTTTCATTGCTGTTCTACCAAATGTTATTCTATGGTATATTTCCTGACTGCTGATTCCTTTACTGTCTGGTAGTCATAAAGGCAGAAGCTATCTACAGCTTCAAGGTTTTCATTGCCAATTTGAAAGCTAATTGCTACATCTTCTGTCATTAGTTTGTCTTCTTTATGTTTAAGCCTGTTCCCATTTTTTTCACCGTTCTTCTTGACTTTTATTACTCAGTCTTTCAGATACTTTGCATTTTCGGCTGTCAGACTAATGCCATCAGCATAGTGGGGATTATTGATGTTTCTTCATCCAATTTTAAAACCACACTCATCTTCTTCCAATCCAGCTTCCCTTAAAATATATTCAACATAAAAGTTGAATAAATAATGGGAGAGTATACAGCCTTGTCTCACTCCTTTACCAACCTCTGTTTTGCCATATTCTGCCTCTACTGTGACTTCCTGTTCTATATATCAGTTTCATATGAGAAGGAGATGTTGGGGATTTCCATTTTTCTAAGCATGTTTCACAACTGGACATGATGGACACAGTTGAAGACTTTTCTATGATCAGTGGAATGCCTACTGTGCAAAGTAAAGAAAATGATACAAATGATACAAAAACAACAAAGAAGAGCAAAATATGACTTAACACAAAACAAGAAAGCATATATAAGCGTCTCGGACAAACAAACCTCCCACCCCCAATTCACATGAGTATAAGAAAGGGAGAAGATAAGGACTTTCAAGATTCTATTACTGCAGTCCATCTTTAAAAAAAAATAGTTTTAGTCTTTCATAGAGTTGTTTCTTTGGCCTGCATTGTGGGATTTACGTCAGTCTTGCAAGTCTGATTGTAGCAATAGCACTTAGATTTACACACTGCTCCATAGTGCTTTACAGCCTTCTCTAAGTGGTTTACAGAGTCAGCATATTGCCCCCAACAATCTGGGGCCTCATTTTACTGACCTCAGAAGGGTGGAAGGCTGAGTCAACCTTGAGCCAGTCAGGACCAAACTCTTGACAGTTGGCAGAATTAACCTGCAATACTGCATTCTAACCGCTGTGCCACCACAGCTTTTATTATGCTTCACTTCCTCCCTTAATTTATCTTGAAATGGATTAGGCTGTTGGGTATGTACGCATATACATTTATATTTCTACTCCCAAGCAGAAAATAAAGCTTTCATGTCCCATGGCTAACTTCCACCATGCTTTCCTTAACTTTCCTTCCATATAATTGTTGGTTTTGTGTCTAGCTGTTCTCTTCCCTCTCAGTGATCCAACAAAGAAAATGTTACTTACTGACAGACTTTCTTGGAGAAATAGCAGTATTGTTTTGAAAGTGCTTCCCTCAGCATGTGACACCAGCTGAACTGTGCACTTCAAAGCCAAGCTGATGCTGCTAAGGACTCTTTGACATTTTTGTAGCACACCAGGCAGTCCAAAACTGCTCCAAAGCCATTTTATAGCTTCCAATCTGATATCCAAAGCAGCAGGATACAAAAATGCTGGACACATTTGCCTTTGTTTAGAGATACAATTCGGCAACATAAATGCTGTCTGCCATTTTGTTGATCAGGTTTTTATTTTTATAATGCAGCTGATATATGGAATTGCCAAGATCCATCTTGAAATCATTCTGAGGTCTACATCAAGATTATACTATTTATTTAGCTTTAAAATAGAATGAAGTCAAATTTAGAAAAAAAAAATCCAAAACATTTAAAAAAGTGGAAACTAAATAAAAATGAATGATTTTTGTCCTTTTGATATTACAAAGGTATAGTATTTTCTTCTTCTAAAACATTTTATAAAACCCTGAAGCTGTTAATGATGCAAAAACTAGTACCCTTCGACAATTTTTAAAGGACACAATACTAAGGTTAAAATAAGCATAAACTTTATTTATTCATTACTTTCAGCCACGGGGTATGTATGCTGTATTTAGTACACATCATGCTAAATCATATAAATGGTTTACAACTATGCGGTTTACCACCATGGTGGCTAAGATAATTACCAGTAAACTGTTTTGGTATTCTGGGTTGTTGGAGTTTAGTAGATGAATACTGACACCATGTTTTGTTAACTAAGCTTTTCGGTTTTAACACATTCTGTGAACCCAGCTATAATACTGTATCGTGAGGTGTTTCCTTTTTGACTGAAGGTTTTGTAATCTATGAGAGGGTCCCAGCTACTTGTGATCTATTAAAGAAACTATACTTAAATAAGATGTATCAGTGCAATCTATTTATAATCTAGAAAAAAAAAATCACACCAATTTCCTTCTTTTAATGTCAAGATGAGCCAGGCTTTTTCTTTTTCATAAATTGAATGATGGACATAGATCTTATTGAAATATTGGTTCATCTCTTCCCTCAAAGATGTCCCATGAGCTCACAGCAGTTCATCAAACTCCTCTGAGACTTGGTCTTCCAGGAAGGATCATTTGACTGCGCAACATGGTCGTGTCATTCTTCTCGGAGCCCTGCACAAGGGAAACAGCCTCTGAGGAAAGTCCTATTTTGCTGCCATCTTTAGGGCATGTTATTGTGAAAGGCAAGAAAACACCCAATGCTTCAGCCACTTTTCCATAAGTGTGTAAATCCTCTCCTATCCGTATCTAGCCCAGCAGCATTACGTCGAGACATTTCATTAAACGTCTGCAGTATAAATTTAGCATCCAAAGACAGAAAGTAATTTGATTTACACTGATCCATATATCTCTACTTCTGTTTTTTTTAAAGTGATGTGTATGATTTTCCAGTCGCTCACTTGCTAATTTTTTTTTTTTTTAATTTGATTTATATGCCGCCCTTCTCCGAAGACTCAGGGCGGCTTACAATGTGCTCAGCAATAGCCTTCATCCTTTTGTATATTTATACAAAGTCAGTTTATTGCCCCCACAAACCGGGTCCTCATTTCACCTACCTTAGAAAGGATGGAAGGCTGAGTCAACCTTGAGCCTTGGCGAGATTCGAACCCTGCAGTAATTGCAGGCAGCTGGTCTTAATAAGCTTAATAACAGGGTGCCTTAAACCCCTGTACTACCAAGGCTCTAATTTAAAAAATAAAACAAAATCCTGCTGCTTTCTGCTTTTTGTGAGATTTTATAATCACAGTAGAATAGTTATTTTTTAAATAGGTACTGAAATAATTTCTTGAAAATTTAATCAGATGGGGAAAGAAGCAACCCATACATAGCTTCCTGCAATGCCATGGGAGAGTACACACTTTGGCACAGCATTAACAAAAATGCTGTGATATCTGGGCAACCTTCTGGATGGTATCCCTAGTGCTAGCTTATTACAGGTAGTCCTCAACTTACAACAGCTCACTTAGTGACCATTCAAAGTTACAACAGCACTGAAAAAGGTAACTTACGCCCATTTTTCACACTTATGACCATTTGGCAGCATCCCCATGGTCACATGATTTACATTGTGATGCTTGATGCCTGACTCACATTTATGACGGTTGCAGTGTCCTGGGGTCATGTGATCCCCTTTTATGACCTTCTGATGAGCAAAGTCAAGGAGGAAGCCAGATTCCCTTAACAACTGTGTGACTATTTAACAACTGCAGTGATTCACTTAACAACAGTGGCAAGAAAGGTCATAAAATGGGCAAAACTCACTTAACAAATGTCTCACTTAGCAACAGAAACATTGGGCTCGATTGTGGTCGTAAGTCAGGGACTACCTGTATTTATTTATTTATAGAATTTATAAGGTCACTCCACATATAATTATGACTCTGGGCAGAATATCCAGAATCAATCAAAATCAGAAACAGTAATTATCCAAAGAAAAAACCTGAACAAAATCAATATAACAACCTTATTATATACTTAGCTGAAGTTGAGCATACCAAGCAAAACAAGCTCAGTTACCATCTTAGTCTAACTCAGAGGAGAAAAGGCAGACTGTCTCAACTCTTACCAGACTGTCTGAACCAGTGGTGGGTTGCCCCCAATTCGGAGCGGTTCTATAGAACCGGTAGTAAAACCAGTGGGAGGCTCTGCCCACCGACCCCGACATCATCAGAACGCTTCTGCGCATGTGCAGAAGCTTCTGTGCATGCACAGAAGAACGTGCGCGCAGCCCCATTGCGAACCGGTAGTACAGGTAGGTAGAACCCACCCCTGGTCTGAACCTTAGAGAGATGAGCTGATTCTCAAGGGCAAGAGCAGCAGCTGAGAATGCACATGTCCTCTTTCTTATTGAGGGAGATCTGGAGCATTCTCACCAGGGGTAGTATTCACTTACCTTCGCTACCGGTTCACAAATGTGAGTGCGCGCATGCGCAGAGCATCAAAAATGGGATGTGATGACGTCCGGGCAGGTAGGTGGAGCCTCCCACAGCCACCACTACCGGTTCGCCCAAACCGGATAGAGCTGGCTGAATACCACCACTGATTCTCACCCCTTGCTTCCAAATGAGACACACAGAAATAACCAGAGAAATGCTGTCCTGCAAATAACCTGTCCCTTTGCCATTTAGAGCAGTGGTGGGTTTCAAATTTTTTTACTACTGGTTCTGTGGGTGTAGCTTGGTGGGTGTGGAATGGCTTTGTGGGCGTGGCTTGGTGGATGTGCAGGGGAAGGATACTGTAAAATCCCCATTCCCTCCCCACTCCAGGGGAAGGATACTGCAAAATCCCCATTTCCTCCCAATCAGCTGGGACTTGGGAGGCAGAGAATAAATGGGGGCGGGGCCAGTCAGAATTTTTACTACCGGTTCTCCGAACTACTCAAAATTTCTGCTACTGGTTCTCCAGAACTGGTCAGAACCTGCTGAAACCCACCTCGTATTTAGAGCCATGGTGGGGCAGTGGTTAGAATGCAGAATTGCAAGCTAACTCTGCCAGATTGCCAGAAATTCGATACTGACCAGCTCAAGATTGACTCAGCCTTTCAGCCTTTTGAGGTTGGTAAAACGAGTATGCAGGTTGTCCAGGGCAATATGCTGACTCTGTAAACCGTTTAGAGAGGGTTACCACCCAGGGAATCTAGAGGAGCTCATGAACTAATGATGTTACATGAGAGTTTTGAGGTGCATTGCTGTTTTTGCATAGAATCGGCTGCTACAACAAATTTGCTGAAAAGTTTTTTCAGCCTTCAACTATATCAACTCCTTACATGGAAGCCAGCGTGCACATCCTAAATTGCCTACTTCATTCTAAAATGACGGATTGCATTTCTAAGGGAAGGTGAGCATCATCCCACAACTTTGACTTCTGACAGATAAAAAAAATGATATATTTCACACGAATATATGAAACATGGAACAAGGGAAAATACCTAGAAAGGCTGAACAAGATTTCACTTCTAGTGCTAGAAAGTGAGATCTGGTTTAATATCTTTCTAAGGAATGTTGCCCCTAATTGTTTAAGAACTGACATATGTCTACAGCTAGCTAACATGGAGTAATTAGATTAAAGCAAACTGAATTGTGGAAAAATAGGACTTTTCTTTCACAGCAGATCTGCAGATCCACCTGCCAATCGATAGTACATTATAATTAGGTTTTCTAAATGCATAGCATACTGTCCAAAATCTGACAGCAAACAATAGATACAGTTGTTGTGCTGTTGTTTACATTAAGTAAACAAGCAATTCTTTTTTAAATACACTGTGAGCCAAAAATAAAAATAAAAGGCCAGCTCATGCATTTTCATCTTTGGACTATTAGGCAAACAGCTTGGTGAATATTGTTTGCTCATTTTATTTCATGTGCATCCATGGGAGGGGGTGCTTCAAGATCTGCAAGATAATGGGTGGTGCCTGGATCAAAAATCTTTCACTGCAGCTTTTTCCCATTGAAATATCATATCAACACAATATCATTTGCAGGACCACTCATTTCCACACAAATCAGAGGTGGATTTCAGCAGCTTCTGACCAGTTCTGGAGAACCGGTAGCAGAAATTTTGGGTAGTTCGGAGAACCGGTAGTAAAAATTCTGACTGGCCCCGCCCCCATCTATTCTCTGCCTCCCGAGTCCCAGCTGTTCAGGAGGAAATGGAGGTTTTGCAGTAACCTTCCCCTAGAGTGGGGAGGGAATGGAGATTTTACAGTATCCTTCCCTTGCCACACCCACCAAGCCACACCCACAGAACCAGTAGTAAAAATTTTGAAACCCACCACTGATACAAATATAACCATACCCTCTTAAAATTGAGGTATTATTGAATTGGGTAAATGTTTTTTTTTAAAGAATCTTATTAAAGTTTATTATAAAATACAAACAAAGATCCAAAAAGAAAAGAAAAAAGAGAATGAGGAAGATTGCAAAGATACAGAAAGAAAAAGAAAAAAGCAATGACTTTTTTTTTAGGGTAGTAGAGTACAAAAAAAAAAAAGGTACAACCTCAACTTTTTGCTTTATATTTCTCATAGATTAAAAAAAACATTCCTACAAAATTAATATCATCAAAATCTGAAATCAAAGTTTCATTTTTTTTCTGTTTTCAGCATAAAGTCCAGAAGTTCCACTTTCCAAGTGGAAACAAAATGGGATAATTAAGGCAGTCAACTTTGCCATCTCTGCCAACTCCATCAGTTTTAATTCATTCTGCCATTGTGGGAATTAATGTGTCTTTCTATTTTTTGTGCTTATAAGATTTTTGCCACTATCAACATATATATAGTAATATAAGTTCTTCCATTGGGTAAATGTGAGGTATGCAAAAATAGCAAAAATGTTTCCTGCGATAGCCTTTTTTCTTCTTGTTGTTAGTTGCAAAGTCGTGTCTGACCCATCGTGACCCCATGGACAACATTCCTTCATGTTAGGGTAACATCAAGTCCTGCTTCCAACAGTGTATTCAGTATCTTCAATTACCATCTGCCCCCATCATTAATAAGTATTTCTGTATGTAAACCCTCCCCCCCGAGTGACTTTATATTTATATTCCATATAGTATCTTCTGTAATGTCTTTTGTCTAGATTATTAATTCCAACAACCACGTTAGGGTAACAGCCAGATCATCTGCATGCCCCAATTCCATAGTTCTCTTGCCTTATAGCTCAACATATACATAATCCATTTTTCAGAGAGTCCAAAATAGAAGGTTCCAGTCCGCTCAATCACAGGCCATCTTCCACATCCCCAAAACACCAGCACTGCAGAGATAAGTTATTCTTCTCAAAATAGTGTAAGTCTGTAATTTGCCTCAGTTATATTTTCATGTATCAGCCTTCTATAAATCCCGCTTATTATATTTAATCATCTCTTAAATAACTGGCATTAATCTGTTGGCTAAAAAAGAATTGTTTAGTTTAGAATTTTTTAGTTTTGTAGAACCTGCTTCTTCTTTTCTTAACTTGTTGTGGTTTAGATCTCCACCCTGGTTGCCTTTCTAGGACTTGTATATCAGCTGATTGAATTACATGCTGGTCTTTAACTTGATAAGACATCAAATCGAGATCCAAAGCCGCCTCTCTTATATTTATAGGTGATCCAGCTATAGCCTCTGAAGGAGAATCCAGAAGCGGCTCATCCAAAAAGCCCTCTATAACTTGTTGTTTTTCCATTACCTCCATCTCCATCTGCTTAGCCTGAGTTTCAATCTCTTGTTCATTTTGCTTTTCTTTATCCCCCTCCTGTATTCCTGACAGAATTACCCTAACATGGTCGATGGAATTAACAATCTAGTTGAAAGACATTACAGAAGATACTATATGGAATACAAATTTAAAGTTATTTGAGGGTTTTATGGAAATATCTTTTAGTGATATGGGCAGAAGAATAAAGATATTAAATATATTATGTATGGTAGACCTGTAGGAAAGTGGGTGATATAAAATTGATATGGTACAAGGGGATAGGTTAGGTTACTGATTGCTTAGTTTAGGAAAAGGGATGTTATGTTTCAAATTAGGATCTATTATATAGTTTTTAGCCGAATGCTGTTAAATGTATAGTATACAGGGGATATAATAATAATGTTAGGAAGAAATGTATAGCACATAGGGGGTGGTGTATAAGGGTGGTAAAATATTACATAATATGATATTAATTTGGATTTCATCTTGGAGAAGCCATGGGGGGAGGGGAGGGGGAGGTGGGGTTAGGGGGGGGGAAGGGGGGGAAATTTGTATTTGAAAAACTTTTTCAATAATAAAAAAAAAACATTCCTCCAGGCCTTCCTGTCCTCTACCATCCTCTGGAATCTATTTAAGCTCACGCCTACTGCTTCAGTGACTCCATCCAGCCACCACATTCTCTGTCATCCCCTTCTTTTGCCCTCAATCGTTCCCAGCATTAGGCTCTTCTCCAGTGAGTCCTTCCTTCTCCTTAGGTGGCCAAAGTATTTGAGTTTCATCTTCAGGATCTGGCCTTCTAAAGAGCAGTCAGGGTTGATCTCCCCTAGGACTGACCGGTTTGATCGCCTTGCAGTCCTAGGGACTCGCAGGAGTCTTCTCCAGCACCATAGTTCAAAGGCTTCAATTCTTTGGCGCTCAGCCTTTCTTATGGTCCAACTTTCACAGCCATACATTGCAACTGGGAAAACCATAGCTTTGACTTATGCGCACTTTTGTTGGCAGGGTGATGTCTCTGCTTTTTAGTATGCCTTTTTTCTTACTGTCCATAATAGAATAGGATTCATATAATGTTGTAGTCTTGGATTCAGTAGGAAGGGGGAAAAAAGGAAACAACAAGACTGATAATAATTTCTTCATGGACAACTGGATATTTAAAATGATATAAATGTTTTTTTAACAAAAGTATGCAAATGATAGACTATTCTTCTAAATGATAACGATCTCCTCACCAACAACAAATACTCTGACATGGAATGCAAACACAACAGATGCACTGTCAAAATGCAACACACTGTACTTCATCATGCAAATTCATCCACAGATGCTTTCCAACAGAGATTAGAAGGGAAATAAAGGTATTAATGCACGGAACAGCCTTGTAACCAGGATCTTTTAACAAAAGGCCAAGGTTAATAATTTATGATTGGCAAGGGCAAGCTTCTGTATGGATCTATTTTTAATGTGAGCAATTGTAAACACCTTCTTGTCGTAGAGTCTCTTGTAGTGGATGGAGCTACAGGCATATATAAAATCATAGTTAACAAAAACAAGTGATTTTTTTCCCCTACATCATCTGGATCAGGTTGCTCTTTGGTCCCAGCCTTCCTCTGTTTTATTGAAAAGGTTTCAGGCAAAAGTAAGTTTTTAAAAAAACAATCAAGGGTGGAACATTTTAGCTCAGAATGGGATGGTACAGAAGAAACACCCAACTGCATTCTTTTCTCTTCTCTTCTTTTCCAAGAAAATTGATTAAGCTCTACATCAGTGAATTGGGTTAATTAAAAGACAGTTCTGTAAGTAATAGCTGCTGGACAACTTTCACCGCCTCAGAAGACTGTCCAAATTTCCGCAATGGCCACATATATTTCTTGGAGACGTCAGAACTAACTATTATGACATATTCCTTAGCTACATGGATAGCTTTCAGAAACTTCAGCTACTTCAGAATCCTGCAGGCTGGTGCTGATTTAGGTATTGAAATAGCTCCATTGAAACCATTCAGATTGCCGGCTATTCCAATTTTTAAAGACACATATGCATTGCAGTCAGTTATTTGTTACACATCAATTATGTTTATGGAGATTCTCAGCCATCCAGGTCATGGTTGTCCCAAAGGTGCTTTTTTGTTTTTTTGAATTTTTTTTTATTTTTAAACAAACGTACATAAATACATAAAGCCATCTTCAATTACACACAGTGCGTTGGTTGGTTACAAGTCTTTTCTGTGTCTTCACCATATTCATAACTTACAATTTACCTAAATTCTCATATTATCGATCTAATATATATCTTTGTATTGTTATTCTCATTAATTATTTATTTGACTGTAGCTATTCTTCCCTCATTTTGTACAAAATATTCTAAAATTAGAGTTAATTTATATTATAACATTCATTTCATCATCCTAAATCGATCCAATAATAATACATCTTTATGCTATATTTTATATAATTCTACAATTCTTGTATTATAAAAATCTCTATCATATTTCATTTCCATGTTTTTTTGTCTAACCATTGATAAAATAAGTCCCATGTCTTATAATATTGTTTATCTTGTTGTTCTCTGATTTCAAATGTCAATTTACTCATTTCAGCACATTCCATTATTTTCTTAATAACTTCATCTTGCGTTGGTATTTTCTCATTCCAAAGGTGCTTTCTTGTTTTTCTTTGAAGACATTTCGCTTCTATACAACAAGCTTCTTCAGCTCTGACTGGATGGTGGGGAATGGAAGGATTTATACTAGTGGTGGGTTGCCCCCGGTTCGCACCAGTTCTATAGAACTGGTAGTAAAACCAGCAGGAGGCTCCGCCCGCTGACCCTGATGTCATCAAAACGCTTCTGTGCATTCGCACGTGGCCCCGTTGCAAACCGGTAGTAAAGGTAAGTAGAACCCACCTCTGATTTATACTCTTTGCAGACAGCTGATCATTTGCATTCTTTTAGAGAGTCATTGAAGCCACTTGGAGGTTTGTCTGTGTCCTCAGGGTCACCTGAGTTCAATGCAGCAGAATCCCCTTAATTTAATGTATCAAAAGAAAAATTTAGAGAAAGGAAAGCATTTGAAAATAACTCTGGAGAAATGCTGATCAATTGCTGAGACACCATCAACATTTGCTTTAAACAATCAATTTCAAAAGAAAATTGCACACCAGAGATAGCTTTTCAAGACTGAATGGTATGTATCCCTCCTTTGGCATCATATAAAGTACAAAAACCTTGATCTTCCAGTTTTTGACAGTTGAGTCCCACTTATCAGGCTATATCTCATTAGACCAAAATTAATGGAGTCAATGTCAACAGTGTCCGTTGTCAACATTGGACTAGAAACACCTTTGGTATTTAAGTAGTATTGTTCCTTCTTCTGAATAGTACAACACAGATGGACCATTGCTCAGTTCTCATGGGAGAAGCCAAAAGGGTAGTATGCTTTGGACTCTGCCAAATTACTGGCTTGTTAGGCATGATAGGAGAGCATCCAATAAGTTGCCTTTTGCCTTTTGGAAAAATGTGGGATGTAAATCTAAATAATAACAACTAATTGACCATGATTTTATACTTCAAGTCTGAAACAATTTCAGAACGATGACCGTATCATGGAACCACAGTAAGACAATTTGCCTCCATTAATTCTCTTGATTAATTATTTATTTTCCTGAGAGTTTCCAATTCTTACTTCCAAATGAGTATGGTTTCAAGAGAAAACCATTCTGAAGGTGGTTATGATATAAAGACAGTGAGGTTGAACTCTTTCACTTATCATTTATTCTGTTGTGAAGTTTAATAATAAAAAATTTATATGGGATAATGACTCCTTTCTTAGGCAGAAGGTTGGACTAGTACAGGGGTGGGCAATGGTTGTAAAAGAGCCACAATTGCCCACCCCTGGACTAGTAGACCTCCAAGGTACCTTCCAGCCCTATGATTCTATGTCCTATGAAAGTGGGATAGCAGGTGATAGCCACATCTATGTGATATAGAACAACCGAAAATCTTTCATGAGGATAGCAGGCTATGTGAAGGAGTGGGATTACTGAAAAGGTGCTTCTCCCTCTCTCCCTTAGCTGGTAATCCCTGGACAGACAGACAGACTATCAACACCTAGTAGAGATAGAGAGAACAGACTAAATTGAAGTTCAGAAGACTTGATATATAATGAACAAATTTACCATTTACAAAATCTTAAACAGCGTTTCCCAATCTACTCTCCCTAATCCCTTTCACTCTTGACCTGGCAATCATGGAAACTACAGCCTAACATCTGGGATCACTGATCTGGAAATGGGGAAGAGAGGGAGCAAATCCAAGTGCCAGTCATTGAAAAAAAACTTGGTCTGAATATTGCTGAACATGATTTCTTTTTTCAATGGTGCGTCTGGAATGTCTGTGAACTAAATTGACCATTGATCATCAAACTGACCAAGGCAAAAGAAGCTGTAAACCTTAATTGATGTCTGTTTAATAAGATCAGAACTATGTGATGGATGAGAATTGGAAGGCCAAGGTGTTTTCGCTTATGATAGACAATAAGAATTACGGCTTAAAATGTATGAATTGGATGCGCTTGTCCCCATATTTCTTAAATAAAAGTTTTAAACAAATATATTACTGATGGACACGTTGTACTTTCCTCTCAGGTAAAATGGCATTTTTGCATTATTGAAAAAAACACAGCATCAAAAAAGAGAGAAGGGGCTACGCCTTAAAATTTAGGTGTATAGATACAAACACGGAACTTAAGACATCACTTTAAAGGGGAGCACCAGTGGTGGGTTGCCCCGGTTCACACCGGTTCTATAGAACCCATAGTAAAACCAGTGGGAGGCTCCGCCCACCAACCCCAACATCATCAAAACGTTTCTGCACATGCGCAGAAGAGCATCCGCGTGGCCCCGCTGCGAACCGGTAGTAAAGATAAGTAGAACTCACCCCTGGGAAGCACAATTCATCATCCCACATCTGGAAAATAGATGGACTGATCTGTGTATTGTCCAAGTAAGAAGTGTTGATTGGCAAATTATTAGGGTTCCTAAGTAGATCTTCTTTCTGTTTTAAAGCTATTTTCTCCCCAATGGCACAAAAAAGTGGGAAAATAAATAATGTCTTTGTGTATTTAGCTATAATGATTAAGTCTAAAAGGTATAAGGGAGGCCCTCTTCAATTTGGTGCATGAACATCTGGAGCTCACAGCAGCCCTATACTAGAGAAACATCTGTGACCTTGATCTTTATTTGCATCAAGGCACTCTTGACTGATGATCAATCTAGCGCTTAGAACCACTTAACTCTGGACTGTCCTTGGACTAAATTTAAGATTTTATTCTGGTAGTTCAGCTCACCTAGTGTTTCTATTGCAATGGTTATCCACTGGATTGCCCTTTGACCATACTACTTTTGGATTTAAAATCTCTGCAAGTTACTTTACAGGTACGTTTCTTCTCATGCTCTCCTCCTCTCCCAGGATAACCCAAGGACAAGACTGAAATGCCAGGGCAGCTCCCTCTGAAAGTCTTCATCTGGATTTAAGGTTATTAGATTATTAGATTATGTTGTGGTCCCAGGAAAGAAGTCTATTGATGATTGCTTGATTGATTAATTGAAATGTGTTCTGCTCTAACCTACAAAGCCAGAATTTGAAAGTAAAATCATCCAGTAAAAGTTCAGACAATTAAAATATTTATATAATGGGAAATAGTTGCTAGAATACATAACAATAAAAATAAATCTAGGTAATTCAAAAGTTTCCAAGCAGCAGAATGTCTAAAATTAGTACATTAATTGATTAGCCTCAGTTACAATAGAAATAGAACGTACAAAATTGCTTTATCCAAAATTGCTTCAAGCCCATTCATTCATTTGATTTTGATGATGAACACTTGCCACTGCTGCGTGTACAGATAGGAGCAATTTCCGAAGCAGTTCAGATAGGAGCAGTTCAGTTCATGAATTCTGGGATCCGTCTCAGGCCGGATCAGTGAGGGATTCCGAGAGTGGAAAATGCAATAGATCTGGAGAGCACTGGGTTGAAGAAGGTTGTGTTGGGGTTCAGAAACTCTTCTCTCACTGTCCAGAGACATCTTAATCTTACAGGCTAAACACACAGTTATTTAGAATCCTGTTTTGATAAAAGAAGAGCTAATTTACATAGTTTTTTTTGTTTTTTTGTTTTGTTTGTTTAATTGATTTATGTAGCTGCCTGTATCATGTACATGACTCTATATGGCAGTGATGGCTAACCTTTTTGCCATCGCATGCTAGGAGCAGGTGTGTGTGTCATGCGCGTGCATGCACACACCCTTAATTCTATGCGCCTTGCCCCTGCGCATGCGCACACGACCCCCCCCACTCCCTACGCTCCTGGCACACAATGGCACGGTAGGCCCATTTTTTGCTCTCCCCAGCCTCCAGAGCCTTTCTAGGAGTCTGGGAGGGTGAAAACAGCCCCCCCCAGAGGCCCTCCAGAGGCCAAAAACAGTCTGTTTGCCAACTTCCAGTGGGACTGGAAGGCCCATTTTTGGCTCTCCAGAGCCTTTCTAGGAGTCTGGGGAAGGAGAAAACGGCTTTTCCCATCCCCCCAGAGGCCCTCCGGAGGCCGAAAATGGCCCATTTGCCAACTTCCAGTCCCACCAGAAGTTGGCAAATGGGCCATTTCTGGTCTCCAGCGGGCCTCTGGGGTGTGTGTGGGGAAGGTCATTTTCACCCTCCCCAGACTCCTAGAAAGGCTTTGGAGGCTGGGGAGAGAGAAAAACTGGCCTTCCCCATCACCCCCCGAAGTCCTCCAGAGGCAGGAAACAGCCTGTTTCCCTACTTCTGATGGGCTGAGAAGGCCCGAAAATCAGCTGGGCTCGTGTGCCCACCAATATGGCTACGCGTACCATAGTTTTGCCATCACGGCTATATGGTTATCATTAAAAATAAAGAAAATATGTTTTTCTCCCATAACACCTGCATCACGTGGCTCTAGATTAACTGAAGGTCGTGAGGGAGAAGCAACTTTTTTGTTGCCGGGGTCTCATTCCGGCTGATATGTTGACTAGCAGCATCCGTCGGTTTGGCACCTCCGCCCTTTGGAGGTGGATGCATTACGAGGATGGGCCGGGAAAGAATTTCCCATTCTCTGTTAACAACAAATGGAAATTGTTATTCGGAACCTTTAGCTTTACCATAACTGATATTGGTAGTCCCTGTTTTATTGTAAGGCATCAGCTGCTTAAGCAGTGAATATGTTATAACAGATTCAGAAGAAAGAACAGAAAGAAATTTAAAACTAAGCACTCTGCATATATAAATAAAAATTATATCTTTTCAGATATAAACTACAGTAGAAAAAATAAAAAAAAGAAAATACATAGAATTGAAGAAATGTTAAAATGTTCAAGGGTTGGCTGATAAGCAGAAATAAAGGATTGTCTTGGAAAGTTCTGACCCATGAGAGGGCAAAAGAAATAGTCCCAATAAATGTTTCCATCTACTGAAAAAGAGTTCTTGGCATTATGTGATCTGTCTCTGCCTCATAAATTCTGTTGTTCTCAGTGAGAATCATAAAATCATTCATAAACAATTCAGTTATATTACCAGGACTGAATTATTGTTAATCCAGTAAATTATCTCTATAAAATAGGAAGGGAGCCCATTTTGTTTTTTATCCAAACAGGAAAAAAAAAAAGAGTCTTGGCCAGCATTAGCTATAATCATATCTGCATAGCTTAGAGAATTAACCACGGTTAATACTGTAAATATGCACAAAATTGCACCATAAGGTTGGTTCATAATAAAATAAAAATTGTAGCATTATAAATTTATGGCACAACATTGCTGGCAGGAGTTAAAATAAGCGGATGATGATAAGCCCCACTTGAGATAACAGTTATTGTTGATGGAATGGAATGAAGGCTACCCCAGCTAACCTGACTTCTATTATTTTTATTTATTTATTTCAATTTTTATGGCCACCCATTTTGCCAATTTGTCTCTGGGAGGCTAACACGAATTAAAAAAAAAAAACAACCAATATGAAAGCATATTTTTCTATTTAAAAAAATAAAAATACCACTTCCAGCTGACTAACACTGACTGTTACTCCCAAACATACCATTCAATTATTATGAAAACAGCCAGGTCCTCTGTGCACTTATAACTAGCAGGTTACAGGGAGAAAGGGAGTCTAGGCAAGCTTCCTGAATTGATGCATCTCCAGGGGTGGGTTTTACTTACCTTTACTATTGGTTTGCAACGGGGTTGTGTGCATGCTTCTGCGCATGCGCAAAAGCTTCCTGATGACGTCGGAGTCGGTGGGCAGAGCCTCCCACTGGTTTTACTACCGGTTCTTGTGATCCAGTCCAAACCGGGGCCAGCCCACCACTGTGCATCTCCCAGAAACAAATACAGGTAGTTTTTGACTTATAACCATTCATTTAGTGACCATTCAAAGTTACAACAGCACTGAAAAAAGTGACTTATGTCTGATTTTCACACTTACGACCATTGCTGCATCCCCATGGTCATTTATTAATATTAGATCATCCCATGCTACTTAGCATATTGGGCATTAAAGGATTTCTAGCATTTCTGCTCTTGGGCGAGTACTTCAGCATCTTCCCATTTGATGTTTAGAGCCTTTAAGTCTTCCATGAACATTCTTCGCCATGTATTTTGAGAGTGTTCACTTGTTTTTTTTGGTATCGGGAAAGCATCATCTCATTGCCAGCTTGGGGATTTGATTGTTCACCATGTGAAGAATATGACCTGCAAGTTGGAGTCTTCTGTGTGAAACAATATTATGTAGCTTGCGGGAGAAACTCTTTTGGAATACTTCTTTGTTAATAATATAAGCTCAGACGCCCAAGGAGCTCTACAAGGGAATTATTGAGTCTGTCATTTGTACTTCTATAACTGTCTGGTTTGACCCTAACCCTAACCCTAACCCTAACCCTAACCCTAACCCTAACCCTAACCCTAACCCCTAACCCCTAACCCTAATCCTAACCCTAACCCTAACCCTAACCCTAACCAAACAGGATAGGTACAGACAGATGGCTAGGATTGCAGAAAAAAATAATTGCAACCAAGTTGCCTTCCATTGAGGACCTGCATACTGCATGAGCCACAAAGAGGGATGAGAAAACATCTATAGACTATAATCTTTAGGATTCCCCATGGTCACATGGTTAAAATTTGGATACTTGGCAACTGGCATGTATTTATGACGGATGCAGTGTCATGAGTCATGTGATTACCTTTTGCAACCTTTTGATAACCAAAGTCAGCGGGGAAGCTCCAGATTCACTTAACAATTGTGTTACCCTACTAATTTAACACCTGCAGTGATCCACTTAACAATTGTGGCAAGAAAAGTTGCAGAAGGAGGACAAATTCACTTAACAAATGTCTTGTTTAGCAACATAAATTTTGGACTCAGTTGTAGTCATAAACTGATGATTATCTGTACGTTGCATGGTATTTCTGGCCATTTTCAAAAGAGTCCAGTGAAAAGCCAGAGTGTTGCAATCAGCAAAGCAGGTAGGATTCTCCAGTGATACAATTATGTAGTTTTATTCTCTGAATGTAATTGATCTATAAACCCTCAGAAAGTGAGGGACATAATTTCATATATTCAAAATGTGGTGAGCCAGATAAGCTGTGCATGAGAGACCCTTTTACATTTGGGGATTGATAACAACCACAACCTATAGGCAATTTTCACTGTCTGCAATTTCTGTATTTCGACTTCTCTCTCATTTTCCAGCTATCTACCATTTCCTAGTTTCAAGAAAATACTCCATACAACTGATGAAGTGGTTTGTGGTCCATAAAAAATATCTTTTAGAAAAAATTCTATCCACAGTCCACTTTTTTCAGTTTTTGTCACTTTAAAATATACACTATTATTCCATGTTGTTTTTCACTCCAAAATGTGGCATTAAAGATGCAGGGAATATTTGTGTACACTTTATTCAGGAAAATATGTGTTTTTCCTGAAAGTATGTGTTTGCATACTTCAAGTAGATCTTCCGCAAAGAAGCTACATCTTCAAGATTCCCTCTCTCTCTCTCTCTCTCTCCCTCCCTCCCTCTCTCTCTCTCCCTCACTCTCTCTCGTTTCAGTATTTTACAAGCTAGGCAAGTAATATGACAGCATTAATGTATTTTTTTACATAGTAAACAATGTAATGATGTGGATTTTTTTTTACTATTATTATTATTATTGTCTTCATCGGGCAAATAAATAGTTTTTTTTACAGACAAATAAATTTTGTGAGTTGTTTATATCATTTTGTCTTTCAGTGCCCTTGACAAAGGATCATGTCCAATATGTGTCGGGCTGTTGACTATAAAATATTTACTTACACTCAGGACTTTTCAATTCACTTTTTTCCCTTCTTGTTTGCCACTGAAAACCATTTCCAAGCAGTTGAATTTCCGTGTAACTTGTCAAAATATAGGCTTAAATAGATGAGCCCAATTACATGAAAAGACTCTATGGCTGGCACGGTCCTCTCTAGAGGACTGTTTCCATTGACCCTGAGATTTTCTTTTCGATAAGGCCAACGGGTTAAGTCATTTCTCTGTGAGCAATATAAATTCTAGTGCAGCCACATGGATTCCCTCATGGAGCAGAAGCATCTATAGATGGTAAATATCAGGCCTGCTAACGTATGATGTGGACCAGCATGAAATACTCCAAGTGCCATTCTTATTTTTATTTTTTTCTCCCTGCAAATGACTTTAGAAGTCTTTTATCCAAGACTTATCCTCTTTCCAAAAATGCACACTTCTTCTTTAATTAAATATGAAGCAATTATATAAGGCATTATAGCTGTAATTTGAAATTCCCACAGTACTTTGGTTTTATAATTAGCCTGTTCGCATAAAAACCGTTAGCAGATAGTGGCTCGCACTGAAAATGTCTCTCTGCATGTGTTTTGTCAGTGCTGACTAGCCAGAGACATGACTGCCATTGCTTTCCATTACCTTAAATAACTTACTCAGTTCTCTCAACAGTACAAATGGGGTAACTCCACAAGCAATTAAGATCACTCCATTTCTACCTCTTGGTTTTCATTCTAGAGGTTTCATTGAGAAGTCATCAGTTTTGGGAGCAAGTCTGTGATCATACAGGTGTCTAATCCCTACTTTGATATCATCAACAAGTAATCCTTTGCTCAAATGTTTGACGCACCAACTCAGTACGTGATGGATCGGAATCAAGTGAAAGCTGACATACTTTAAAGTTTGGAACTACATTTCCTTTAACTCAAGCTGAGCTCGGTGGAAAGGGAGGCACAAGACCATCCGAGCTGAAAAGAACAAACCC
This sequence comes from Pantherophis guttatus, assembly GCF_059756535.1. NCBI lineage: Eukaryota > Metazoa > Chordata > Lepidosauria > Squamata > Colubridae > Pantherophis > Pantherophis guttatus. Next base: position 239,495,340 of record NC_142064.1, read on the forward strand.
AACAAAATCCAACCTTGGTGTGAAGCAGCAACAGTTCTGTTCTCTTTCCCGATCACCAAAGCTGAAATTTCTTGCATTGGGGAAGCCGTGTGACCCCTGTGCTCTTGCCGTGAGAATGTTTAAATTAAATTGTAGTCTCTCTGTGAAAAGGAGCTGTCACTGCTTAATTAAAAGCCCGCTCTCTTCTCATCTGCCTTGACTTCTAATTCCACTAATTCCACTGTGATGTGGAGACACACAACACTTTGTCCTCCTGGCTTGTAATTAGACTTGGTAATGCAGCTTTCCCATTTTACAGCACAAATCCCACTAATGATGAATGGAGCAGGCTTATGAAGTGCCTGGCTGATACTAAAGGGGGACAGGGTGGAGGGGCTCCCTACACAGCTACTGTGTGGGCAAGTAAATCATTGCCTTTTTAATGGCCTGATGATTGCTGGGGAAGGTCAAAGCATGGACTCTCAATAGGAAGCAGGAACAAAGCTTGAAAGAGACCGCTGCTTTTAAAGATATGTTTGCTGCTACCGCTGCTTATAAATGATGGTTGGTTGTTGCCAGTTGTGATTTCTGTTATTTATTGCTGGGTAAGTAACTTCCATGTAAGTTGCCATGATTATATTTTAGAGGGACAGAACAAAATTGGTTAAGGGAGTGATGGATTCATCCTGGTTTTGCTGTTTCAATAAATTGCTCTTTCTACATCATTCTAGAATCCTTGGGATGAGGGACAGCCAAAAATAAATAAAATTTAAACAAATATTGGAAATCTTAAAGGGAAAAAAGGGACAGGTAGAAATTTAAGGGTAGCTTGATAACTATTTAAAAAGCTATCTAAAATTATCTTTAAAATGTGGCAAACGTTTAAGCCATACAGATAGGAAATAAAAAAACCTGCACTCCAAAATCAACCCCAAAGTAACAAAAAAAGAGTAGCTAACAATAATGATTCTTGATGTGGATTAAAATATATTGAAAAATTTCTATAGTTAGAAAGAGCCGTGGACTTACTTTGAAGAAAGAAAAGAAGTTTCCCTTCCATTCTAATCATTCATCAAAGTACTATCAACAATTCTCGTTTCTTGCTCTGAGCTCCTCAACAGGAATATTAATATTTGTGGGAACTGGGATTCTCTTTTTTTGGTTCTAGTAGTTACATATTACCAACTAATGCTAGGGATTTTCAAAATCCAAAAAATGTAATTGCTGCACAGAAAAATCATGATATCTGTGGCATGGAATCTCAAATAATATGCCTACATAGAAGAATACTATCTGAATTAGATTTATTCCAATTGCTTTATAAGGGATTTAAAGTGTATATACAATGAACAAAACTATCTATATCTATCTATCATCCATCCATCCATCCATCCATCCTGAACAATAATGTCAAAGAATCTAAGCATCACTGTTTCCTTTGTTAAAAATCTTAGGACTGATTCACACAAACATGGATCTCATCTGTCACAATACTGACTCTAGACTTCACTGCTAAAGGTAAAGAACAAGAATATAATTTTCCCCCTTTTTATAAAGGAGATATATATGGTTCTTCCATATTGATGAAAAACTGGTATGATGCACCACAGCTGGAAGCTGCAAACTCACTTAATGGTTGAAGGATACTGTAAGTTAGACAACACCAAGGGCTCTTTCAATAAACTGATGTTGTCACTTAATTATTTATTAGATATTTTACGTTATCTAATATTAAGGGTCAATATGACAATTCTTGCAACCATTCTAATTTTATAAAGAGGGATTTGTCATAGTACCTTAAAGTACTCGCTGTGATGATGAGGAACTCCTCTTACTTTTTGGCCAATTGCTCAAGTAATACACCAAATATAAGTCAGATTAACTGTGTTAAAATCTTCTAACACAAAATAGATTTATGTTCATATTTAATTAACCGCTGATCTCATCATTATTCTCAATTTACCAACATTAGCCTTTGAATCAGTAGCAGGACAGGAGCCAAGAAAGGGAGGCCATGCATAGATAGTTCTACAGCAGGTTAGGATTCTTTCTTGTATCTTTTTTTTAAAAAAGTGAACAAAACTTGAACATGTGATGGATTGCAGGTTCTCATAGATCATATGCTTTTCATGCAGTCTCTTTCAGGTTCAGACTCCTTTATTACAGATTTTGAAAAAGAATCAGAGAAGAGATAAGTGGTAAGATGCCTGTGATGAATGGTAATGATCTTATCCATTCAGTTGTGACTGACTCTTGGCCGAGGTCTATCCATGTCTTCTCTAATCTTGTGCTATTTCTTTGAGTTGCTCTATGCTCTGGCTTGTGTCAGCTTTGATAGTGTCCAGCCATTCTGTTCTTTGGCAGCCTGTTTTCCTTTTACCGCTAACTCTTCTAAACATAGAACAGAATAGAATAGACTTCTTTATTGGCCAAGTGTGTTTGGACACACAAGGAATTTGTCTTGGTGCATACGCTCTCGGTGTACATAAAAGAAAAGATACATTCGTCAAGAATCATAAGGTACAACACTTAATGATAGTCACAGGGAACAAATAAGCAATCAAATCCTATTAGAAAACAGTCAATATAAATCGTAAGGATACCAGCAACAAGGTTACAGTCATACAGTCATAAGTGGGAGGAGATGGGTGATAGGAACAATGAGAAGATTAATAGTAATACAGACTTAGTAACTAGTTTGACAATGTTGAGGGAATTATTTGTTTAGCAGAGTGATGGCGTTTGGGAAAAAACTGTTCTTGTGTCTAGTTGTTCTGGTGTACAGTGCTCTATAGCATCGTTTTGAGGGTAGGAGTTGAAATAGTTTTTGTCCAGGATACGAGGGGGTCTGTAAATATTTTCACAGCCCTCTTTTTGACTTGTGCAGTATACAGGTCCTCAATGGAAGGCAGGTTGGTAGCAATTGTTTTTTCTGCAGTTCTAATTATCCTCTGTGCCTGTCTTGTTGGGTTGCTTTCCTCAGTGAATTCCCCCACATGACATGGCCAAAATAAGTCAGACACAGTTTAATGATTTTTGTCTTCCAGTGACATGTCTGGTATATGATGCCCATTTGTGGTCTAAATCTGAATAGTTCACGAAGCTGACCTCTTATTAAATGAACTTGTAACATTCCTAATGTTTGCTCCAGGGTAGATGTTTCTGCATTTGAGTCCATTTAACTCAATATTGTTTGTTTAACTCTGCAACACTGATTTACAACCTCCAGAGGAAAGGGTTCATTTGCCCTCACTGATATCCTGTGGAGTCTGCTTAAAATTGTTCCTTTTTCACTTTGTAAGACATTTCTGTACTAGTAATCTCACAGCAAAGGGGGTCCAAATGAATGTCTAGGCCTCATTTCAGCCATACCCTGGCATTTTCAGGGATGTGCTGATGTCCAGAGTAGCCTTACTTCACCCAGGCCCTTAGCCACTGGTGAACTCTACTTACCTTCCCTACCAGTTCGGAAGTGCGCGTGCCGCCATCATCATGTGCGATATTTTACCCTCTGTGAATGTGCAGGAGGCTTTGCTCATGCGCAGAGGGTTAAAAACCAGGAAGTAATGACGTCCGGGTGGGTGGGTGGAGCTTATGCTGCCTCTGCTACCAATTCACTGAACCACACGCCGGTGGCGCTACCGATTTGTGCGAGCCGGACAGAACTGGCAGGATTTCACCACTGCCCTTAGCGTACAAAAGTGAATGCTAAGACAGTATGTGTATGAGTTTATGTGGGGAGTGTTGTAGGACAAAAGGAGATAAGAAAGGAGCAAGGAAACAGGGAAGCAGGAGTTGATGTCTGGAGATTTACAAACATTACAAGCAGGCAAGAGGACTATCAGTCAACTGCCCGGCCACAAGCTATGATAAGCTGTGTATTCTAGTGGGATTTCTCTCTGAAGTTTGGCTCCAGAGCTCAGTTGTAATGCTCCAAAGCAACACTGCTTAAAAGCAGAGCTTGGAGCTTGACTTTGAGCTTGGTAGAAACTAAAAAGGGGAACCTCACTGAGGCAGCATCTCATCCCAACCGGTGCAAGAACTTTTTGGAAGGAGGCAAAGGCTGTATGCTACTTTACCAACTTTGTGACTGAGTATTAAAGATACGCTGAGCAACAGGCAAAGCAAAGGTGACTAATAAGCCAGTATTAGAGCACATAACCCAAGACAGGTGACTAGAAGGTAAAATCATAAAACTGTGGCTCACTTAATTTGGCCAAGTCATGTGAGGGAATTCGCCGGAGAAAGCAATTATGTTTGGAAGAGCTAGCTGTAAAAAGAAACAAGGCCATCAAAGAACACGGTGGCTGGACACCATCAGAGCTGACACCAGCCAGAGCATAGAATAACTCAAAGAAGTAGTGCAAGATTGGAAGATGTGGAGAAACCTGGCTCATAAAATCACCAAGAGTCGGACATGACTGAATGGATAACATCATTATCACCATCATTAAAGATATGAGTAGAAAGGACTGAGTATTGGACACAAATTTACATGGCAACATCAACTTGCAGAGCAATAAAAGACGTGGCTTTTTAAACAAATCGCTTGACCTGCGGGTTGTTTTTAGATTGGTTTTAATATGGGTTTTAATTGTTGTATTTTTAATTAATCTAAATTAATTTAGTTTTACTGTTCTACGGTTTTAATCCTTTGTGAGCCGCCCCGAGTCCTTCGGGAGAAGGGCGGCATATAAATTTGACCAAATAAATAAATAAATAAATAAATAAATAAATAGCCTGTTGTTGGTATGCCACAATAAAGCATTGTATACAGACTTGTTATGCTGCGGTGTATCCGGTTTTTGAAAACAAAGAACTCTCACAGGGTTATACTAGTATATTTATTAATGATTACTGTATTATTTTATCATAACTGTTATATTTATTACTGACTCGTAAGCCACTTAGTCAGTCAATTTAAAGCTGCATAAAAGTTGTAATAAACAAGTGTGCCACACATTTTATCTTTTTATCTTATTATCTTTTTCACCAAACAGCTACCTGAAATGATGGCCCAGGAAAGGCCTTCAGCATTTTTTATGGGTCTAAAAAAAACCTGGATTCCTTCAGTTTGGAGGAGATGAGCATGTTATATTTTCTTTTTCCTTAGCTTTGGATATACATTACTTATGGGTAATCCAGTGATGGGTTGCTCCTGTTCTGTCCGGTTCTATAGAACCAGTAGTAAAAGCAGTGGGAGGCTCCGCTCACCCGCCCGGACATCATCATTGATGATCTTCGCATGCGCAGAAGCTTCCGTTGCGAACCGATAGTAAAGGTAAGTGGAACCCACCCCTGGGGTAGTCATCAAATTACAACCACAATTGAGCGCAAAATGTATGTTGTTAAGCAAAACAGCTAAGTGAATTTTGCCCCATTTTATGACTTTTCTTATCACTATTTAGAATAGAATAGAATAGAATAGAATAGAATAGAATAGAATAGAATAGAATAGAATAGAATAACAGAATTGGAAGGGACCTTGGAGGTCTTCTAGTCTGACCCCCTGCCCAGGCAGGAAACCCTACACCACTTCAGACTAATGGTTATCCAACATCTTCTTAAAAATTTCCAGTGTTGGGACGTTCACAACTTCTGCAGGCAAGTTGTTCCACTTATTAATTGTTCTAACTGTCAGGAAATTTCTCCTTAGATCTAAGTTGCTTCTCTCCTTGATTAGTTTCCACCCATTCCACCCGGTGCTTTGAAGAATAGTTTGACTCCTTCTTCTTTGTGGCAACCCCTGAGATATTGGAACACTGCTATCATGTCTCCCCTAGTCCTTCTCTTCATCAAACTAGACATACCCAGATCCTGCAACTGTTCTTCATATGTTTTAGCCTCCAGTCCCCTAATCATCTTTGTTGCTCTTCTCTGCACTCTTTCTAGAGTTTCAACATCTTTTTTACATCGTGGCGACCAAAACTGAATGAAATATTCCAAGTGTGGCCTTACCAAGGCACTATAAAGTGGTATTAACACTTCATGTGATCTTGCTTCTATCCCTGTTTATGTAGCCCAGAACTATGTTGGTGTTTTTGGCAGCTGCTGCACACTGCTGGTTCATATCTAAATGGTTGTCCACTAGGACTCCAAGATCCCTCTCACAGTTACTACTATTGAGCAACGTACCACATATACAATACCTATGCATTGTGTTTTTCTTGCCTAAATATAGAACCTTACTTTTTTCGCTGTTGAATTTCATTTTGTTAGATAGTGCCCAATGTTCAAGTCTGTCAAGATCCTTCTGTATTTTGAGCCTATCTTCTGGAGTGTTGAATATTCCTGCCAGCTTGGTGTCATCTGCAAATTTGATGAGTTCCCCATCTATCCCCTCGTCCAAGTCATTGATGAAGATGTTGAAGTCATAGCATAGCTGGCTGGAGAATTCTGGGAATTGAAGTCCACAAGTCTTAAAGCTGCCAAGTTTGAAGACCTCTGTTTTACAGTATCCTTCCCCTGCCACACCCACCAAGCCATGCCCAGCCCACCAAGCCACGCCCACAGAACCGGTAGTAAAAATTTTTGAATCCCAACACTGCCAGATATCATTTGATGATAGAAGGAATGTTTATCTGGCTTCTTGTACCAATTGGCAATTAGAGTTGAAAAAACAAAAACAAAAAACACCATCTCAGAAGAAAGCCAGTGGTGAACCATCTCTGCATTTTTATTGAGCAAAACAGCCCCTTGTGTGTCCAGGTAATCATTCAGAATCAAACTTATCCAAAGGAAACTTTACCTTTATAAATTGACAAAAGATAATAGAGGAATTAAGTAGGGAATGTGAATTTATGGAGTTGGTTATATAGCAAAGGAGTTTTCCCTCAAGGTCATCTTGCATAAAATGTTGACTTTACGGCGACTACAGAGAGGAGTAGCTATAAAAACAAGGAATTGAACAACAGACAGAGAAGATGTCAGGTAGATTATTAGTTTGACAGACTCGGGAGACTTAAATGCAGGTGCAGCCTAGGAGACTTAAATGCAGATTAAATAAATGCTGACAGTCAGGCAAGATGCCCAATGTGTAAACAGGAGAATATTCCCAAGAGACTATTTTTTTTGGGAGCCTACGCATTTGGTGCAGAAATTGCCAAAGGTAACCTGGATGTAAGAAAATGTTGAATAAGGTGCACCTGTGATAAGATGGATCACTGTTGATTTTTAAAGGCCTCTTGTGAAATATCTTCTTCTTCTGATGTCTTTTCAAGAAATTGTTCCTTGGTTATACTTACTAGCTTGTCCTGTGTAACTTGGTTAAACTTCTCTCTTCCAGAAGTGTTAAATATAGATATTTTTTTTTAAAAAATATTTCATTTGAAGCTAGAAGCACATAGTTTTTCTGGAATATTTTATTTGATGGTACAAACATCAAAACTCGTTATATGGTCTAGAAACCATCATATCTCATTTCTTTTCTCAAGGATTTTATGGAACTTTTTGATAGCATTTATGTGTAGCACTGATTTAATGTTTGTGCTGAAGTGAAATGTTTGCTACCTTTGCATTAGTTCTGTGGAAGCATACAAGTTAATAGATGATGATGATGATGATGATGATGATGATGATAGATATAGTAGATAGATAGATGATAGATCAGTGGTGAAATTCAAATATTTTAACTACCGGTTCTGTGGGTGTGGCTTGGGGGGCATGGTGTGGCTTGGTGGGTGTGGCTTGGTTGGCATGGCAGGGAAAGGATACTGCAAAATCTCCATTTCCACCCCATTCCAAGGGAAGGATTCTGCAAAATCCCCATTCCCTCTACACTCCTGGGGGAAGGATATTGCAAAATCTCCATTCCCACTCTAGGACCAGCCAGAGATGGTATTTGCCGGTTCTCCGAACTACTCAAAATTTCTACTACCAGTTCTCCAAAGTACTCAAAATTTCTACTACCGGTTCTCCAGAACCTGTCAGAACCTGCTGGATTTCACCCCTGTGATTGATAGATAGATAGATAGATAGATAGATAGATAGATAGATAGAAAGATAGATAGAGAGATAGATAGATAGATAACTAGATGAAGATAGATAGGCAGATAGGTGATAGATGATCGATAAGCAAGAAATTGATTAATTACATTATATTTAGAAACCAATATTACCAAGAGGAGAATATGTAGGATCTTTGCCTGGTCCAGTGTGAGTTTTATTATTTTAGAGTGCTTGAGCTATTATTTGCACATGGAGTACTGCAAGATTAGCGTATTTAAATGATTGGTGTAGAATGGCTGTAGGACTTGCGTTTCTGTTGTAGAAAGATAACTGCCAGTTATTTAATACTTGCCTCTATCCATTGTGCAAATAGTGGCTTTCAGTGCTAGGAGGATGTGTGATGTGTGATTTTTTTTTTAAACTCTTAAAATATAATTTCCTTTTTTTCCTTTTTATTATAAATTGGTAAAACTGAAAAATAATTTGGAACCTTATCTGCAATTTTAGAGGTATATCTAGAAGTGAAAGAATATGTTATAGGATTATAGTAAATATAGTACATTTAAAGTTAAATATGTTATATAGTCTTTTAGCACTTTACTTATACTGTAGATGCTTTAGCCATCCCCCCAAAAAAACAAAACCCAAAACACCAGTATTTGATTAATTTTGCTTTCTTCTAGGAGCCTGATTTGAAAGAAATATGTTTCTAATAAACTTTAAAATCATTAGTAAATTGGGATTATAGTTTCAGAAGAGATCATTTATTCCCTCCCCCCCAGACGTTTTTCATTTTATAGTTATGGCTACTGACATAGATCTCAAAAGCAAATTATTTTTTTATTAAAGGCTCTAGTTCTTGGTTAATATTTACTCATTATATACTTTGATTTCTCATTAAGGAATAAGATATTCTAATGTTTTTTTTGTATGGTGGAAAGGTAACAGTACTCCGTGATGTCATGCTGATCACATGACCACGGAAATGTCTTCAGACAGCACTAGCTCAATGCCCTTGAAACAGAGATGAGCACCATACCCTAAAGTTGATTAAAGTATGTGCTAGTTGTTCCCGACTCTAGGGGGCAGTGCTCAACTCCGTTTCAAAGCCGAAGAGCCAGCGCTGTCTGAAGATGTTTCCGTGGTCATGTGGCCAGCATGACTAAATGCCAAAGGCGCATGGAACGCTGTTACCTTCCCACCAAAGGTGGTCCCTATTTTCCTACTTGCATTTTTTTTATGTGCTCTCGAATTGCTAGGTTGGCAGAAGCTGGGACAAGTAACGGGAGCTCATCCCATTACGCAGCACTAGGGATTAGAACCACTGAACTGCCGACCTTTCGATTGACAAGCTCAGCGTCTTAGCCCCTGAGCCACTGCGTCCCTTCATTAGTAAAATTTGCAGGGACTCTATTACCTTTTACTTTTTACTTTGGTTTGTATATGTCAGGTGGAAAAGAATTCTGATAGACTTCATAGAATAGGTCCATAGCAGGGGTGAAATCCAGCAGGTTCAGACAGGTTCTGGAGAACCAGTAGTGGAAATTTTGAGTAGTTCGGAGAACTGGCAAATACCACCTCTGGCTGGTCCCAGAGTTGGATGGGAATGGAGATTTTGCAGTATCCTTCCCTTGAAGTGGGGAGGGAATGAGGATTTTGTAGTATCCTTTCCCTCCCACACCCACCAAGCCACACCCACAGAACCGGTAGTAAAAAAAATTGGATTTCACCACTGGTCCATAGATATAGTGGAGTAGTCAGAGACATTATTTGGGAGTGGAAGAAGGCACCAACTTAATCTGATAGAAAATAAGAATTAATGCAAACTGGTACCATAAATTTTTTAATATATTCTTTTCCATTTTAAAATATTTCAGAGCTGAACAATAAAATTTCCCCCTTTTTTAGATAGAAAAACCAAACAAATGGTGATGAATATAGAGGGTATTTCGCTCTATAAGAGCCCTGGTGGCGCAGTGGTTAGAATGCAGTATTGCAAGCAAACTCTGCCCCCAGCCTGGAGTTCAGGGATGCTATTCAGCAGGTTCTGACAGGCTCTGGAGAACTGGTAGCGGAAATTTTGAGTAGTTCGGAGAACTGGCAAATACCACCATTGGCTGGCCCCAGAGTGTGGTGGGAATGGAGGTTTTGCAATATCCTTCCCCCAGGAGTGGGGTGGGAATGGGGATTTTGCAGTATCCTTCCCCTGGAGTGGGGTGGGAATGGAGATTTTGCAGTATCCTTCCCCTGCCCCACCCAGCAAGCCACACCATGTCCACCAAGCCACTCCCAGAGAACTGGTAGTAAAAAAAATTGAATTCCACCACTGCTGGAGTTTGATCCTGATGGGGCTCAAGGCTGACTCAGCCTTTCATCCTTCCAACGTCCATAAAATGAGGACCCAGATTATTGGGGGCAATATTGTAAAGCGCCCAGAGAGTCACTGTGGAGAGTTACATAAGCCCAAGTGCTATTGCTATATTGGAGCTCTTAGGAGAACAGTGAATGAGCAATGCAGATAGCCTCCTGCACAATCAGTATAGGAATATTTCCCATAATGAAGTGTTCAAAAGGTATTTACCTGACCAAATCCATCCAGATTGGAATAGTTGCTAATTATTCTTGCAGTCTCAGGGGATCGTTAACTGCTGACAGAACAGAGTTTTTTTGCAAACTAATTTACCTAATCCCATCAGAGCATGTTGTTTTTCATGAACCAAACATTGCACCAGGAGAGATACAAGTCAAGATCAAGGGGCTAAATTATAATGAAGAGCCCAGCAGGGATGAGTTTCCTGCTGAGTTTATTAATTTTTTAAAATGTAGACTATTGGTCCAACCATGTTCTATATTTCTGCAGGTGGGCGATGAGGAAGAATGTAGAGATCAAAGGGTTTTGAAATGATAACATCACAAGGCCAGACTCCTTGCAGCAAACACAGATCTGCATACAGATCTCTCTAGAAAGACATGATAAAGTTAGAAACATAAATATTTACATTTTGATGAATTATGCCTGCTTACATACTTACTTGGGTTATTTGATAAAATGCTAATTATTCTGGGGTTTATTATTGTGAGAATAAAAATGAAGACTGCCTCTATGTAAAGGTAGTCCTTGGCTTACAATCACAATTGAGCCCAAAATTTCTGTTGTTAAGTGAGATATGTATCACTTAACAACAGAAATTTTGTAGAATGTATCTGGCCCTCAGTGTGGAAGGGATTGCCACTCTCGAATTGGCCTTTTTAGTCACACTAGATGCTGTTTTGGGACCTCTTTCCAGAGCACGATACCATAGTCTCTTGAGACTGAAGGATGCCAATGAAGTGAGATATTTGTTTTGCCTAATTTTACGACCTTTCTCGCCACAGTTGTTAAGTGAATCACTGCTGGCTTCCCACTGACTTTTCTTGTCAGAAGGTCCCAAAAAATGATCACATGACCCTGGAACACTGTAACCATTATGAATACATGCCAGTTGCCGAGCATCTGAATTTTGATCATGTGACCGTGGGGATGCCTCAACGGTCATAAGTCACTTTTTTCAGGGCCGTTGTAACTTTGAATGGTCACTAAATGAACTGCTGTAAATCGAGGACTACCTGTATTCTGCTTATAGAAAAGGAAGGCTATAAAAGGGAATAAATAAACAGTTATAAATCATGGACAATACCCATACTTGCTAGAAATTATAACACATCTGGAAGGCACCAGAACAGGGAAGATTAACATACATCTTAAGAGTTAGTATTCCTACATCAATGGTGGGTTTCAAAATTTTTTACTACCGGTTCTGTGAGTGTGGCTTGGTGGGCATGGAAGAGGAAGGATACTGTAAAATCTCCATTCCCTCCCCAATCCAGGGGAAGGTTACTGCAAAATCCCCATTTCCTCCCAATCAACTGGGACTTGGGAGGCAGAGAATAGATGGGGGTGGGGCCAGTCAGAACTTTTACTACCGGTTCTCCAAACTACTCAAAATTTCCGCTACCAGTTCTCCAGAACTGGTCAGAACCTGTAGAAACCCACCTCTGTCCTACATGTCAGGAATCTTCTTTAGTATCTATATATCAATACATTTATTTAGTATCTGTATATGTGTATAAACATGTTTTAACTAGATGTTAAAAATAGCATTGACACACACACACACATAAATACATATACAGATAGGTAAGGGTGTATGTAGTATAAAGCCACATGTTAAAAATAACATGGACAATGCTGATATATTCCACACTACTGTACAGCACAGACATAGCAGATTAATTCCACTTTCTTTTTTTCATATGCCTTAATAGTATTTCTTATCATTAATATAAGCTTCTTCCAATACAGCTTGCCAGGAAAAAAAACCTTTCCTGTGTAACATATAAAACCATAGAAATAACAGATCAGAAGATTTGTCCAGTTACATTCACTGACTTGCAAAGTCTTTAACTACTTTCACATCACCTTGAATTCTTTAAGCTGAAGATTGCAGAAATAAACTTATATCATCCTGTAGACAATGACATGCTATAAATTAAATGATGGCAGCTTCCCTTTAATGCATGGTTGGTTTCACTTTGTGACAGTCACAGTATGATTTTTTTGTGCCACATTGTCCGTCCGTCCATCCATCCATCCATCCATCCATCCATCCATCCATCCATCCATCTACTATATGACCAGGGGTGGGTTCTACTTACCTTTACTACCAGTTCACAACAGGGCTGGTACCTTTACTACCAGTTCGCAACAGGGCTGCGTATGCGCAGAAGCATTTTGATGATGTTGGGGTCGGTGGGCGGACCTCACGCCAGTTTTACTACTGGTTCTATAGAACTGGTGTGAACCAGGGGCAACCTACCACTGTATATGATCTATCTATCCCTATGGAGCTATTGTCCATGTCATATGGAAGATTCTAGCAAAATAGTGTATTAGGAATTCCTCACATATGACATTTCTGGATCTGTAATATTTAATCCACAGGTTCTTCTCCAGATTTTAATATCATTAAATAGAAAAACTATAGCTATAGAAAAACTCCTCTTCAACATCTCCATCTGTTTCCAAACCAAATCCTGATATTGCAGTAGCCTTTGAGAAAATTGCAGTTCCCTAGTCTACTGTACTGGATTAATTTCTCTTCTTGTTTCTTATTCACTACAGCTGTCAGAGTATTAGTTGCACCAGTTATGTAAGTAAGAATTTAGAGGATTAGCAGTTAAAAATAATCTACATAGTTCATCAGACTCAGATTATAGTATCTTCTTTTTTTTGTCCATCAATTCCTTTCAAAGTGAGAGTGCAGCATCCATCCATCTACTGTATCATTATTCTTCAATGGTTTATTATTATTATCTTGGGATTTTCGAAATATGGATGGCTATAAGGAAAACACAAACCTTCTATGGACACAGAGAGGCCACAAATTAAATGGTTCTTAGTAAACATCCTAATCAAAGCTGCTGGTTCTTTCCATCGCCTGCTTGAGTTGTTAATATAGTATGCAGCGTTAATGAGGGATGGATAATGCTGCTAATCCATAAACCATTGGTTCCCTCTACATAGGTAGGAGTTCATGTTTTCCACTGAAACCTCATAACACCAAATACAAGACAGCATATATTATGCAGTCTAAAATGCATGGAGTTAACATTTTCAAGGCCTGGCAATCACCCCTCCATTCACTTCTCCTTAATGAAAGAGAATTATGCCATAGCAACTTGATTGTCTTTATGTCTTTCCCCCTGAGGAACAGATTTGAGCTACAGGTGTGTGTCAGTGGGAAGTATTTGGGCCCTCTCTTTTGTCCCATAACAATTAAAATTTAGTTCTTCACCTGAGGGCTAAAAGGTGGGCCTGGAGAGATAGCAAGACTTTAAACTGCTTCTTTCCTTTGTAAGTTTTGTGGTGGAGTAAGTTAAGCCAGCGGAACAGCTTGCCTTCAGAATTTGTGGTTGGTTTGTCACTGGAGGCATTTAAGACTGGACAGTCATTTGTCTGAAATGGTATAAGGCAGTGATGGCTAACCTTTTTGCCATTGCATGCCAGGAGGGGGAGGCTGGTGGGGGGTCATGCGCATGTGTGCCCGCACCCATAATTCTATTGGAAGCTTCCACCGAAAGTTGGAAGGGTCGTTTCTGGCCTCCGGAGGGCCTCTGGGGAGGGGGGGGGGAAGGCCGTTTCGCCCTCCCCAGACTCCTAGAGAGGCTCTGGAGGCTGGGGACAGCCTGTTTCCCTACTTCTGGTGGGCCCAGAAGGCCTGAAAATCAGCTGGCTGGTGCATGCATGAGTGCTGGAGCTGAGCTTGTGTGTCCAGTGATATGGCTACGCATGCCACCTGTGGCATGCGTGTGCCATAGGTTCGCCATCATGGGTATAAGCTTTCCTGCTTGAGCAGGCGGTTGGACTAAAAGACCTCCAAGTTGCCTTCCAATTCTGATGATGATAATGATGATCTCTGTTGCTTCAGTTGACTGAAGTTTTAACTTCTGAAGATAAAGCATTCCACTTTTTTAATAACACCATTTTAGTTTGCATTAGTTGACGAGGTTTGCTGTGGACAGTTGGAGATATTTGCATTTTATGTTTTGGGGAAAGGCATATGTCTGGAAATAAATCCGAAAGCAATCAATCCCCATGAACATTATGGCTTCCCTTTCTAAAGCAATGTACAATACCATAAATATTGAGAATGAGTAAGTCTTTCTCTTTCTCTTACTCATTGTTAAAAATAGCTGAAATTCCCACTTAATGTACAGATGTACTTGAGGGATTGCTGCAACCAGACCAGCTTATGTTAAGTGTATCTAGTCTGGAGAGCCAATTTGATGTTGTAGTTAAAATGTCAAGCTAGAAATTGGGAAACATGAGTTTTAATCTTGCCTTAAACATGAAGCCAGCTGAGTGATCTTGGGCCAGCCACTGTCTTTCAGCCCTAGGAAGCAGGCAGTGGCAAACCATTTCTGAAATCTTGCCGAAAAAACTGCAGGGACAGTCCAGGCAGTCACTGGAAATCAACTCCGACTCAACTCCAACATGCAAACACACACACAACTGGAGTTCCACCATCTTCCTTATATGCTATTATAACTATATTTTCTCTTCCAAAATTAGGCGATGTTTATCTAAATGAAGCTTTTTTTACAACATTCCTCCATTGGCTCTTGTGTGTTCCTTTCCATCTTGCCTTTACACTAACCCTGCTGTGGAGGCATAAAAAGCCAAGCCTCACGGTGATTAGAGTGCTGATTTTACTCAGGGGCTTCCCAACCAGGCCCCTTTCTTGAGACAGGAGGAGGTGTATTCATCTTCTTCAGCCTTTGTGTTGTTGTCTTTTTAATATCTTCATGTCAGTGTTGACTGGACAGGTCCTTACAGTTACTGTTGTATATTCTGCCATGCCGGAGTATAGTAATAAGGAAACGCCTCCCATTGGCTGATGCATGACAGTTCTGCTGGCGGGAAAATGGACGCCCGCTATTGGTCAGCCTGTTTGACAGCTGCTATATAAATAGCAGCTGTCCTGTTCTCTTGTTGTTGCTGGTTTTCCTGTTGCCTGTTAGCATACTGCTGTTACTGATTAAATGGCTTAAGTTCTATCCGTCTGTGCCTCACATCTATTCACCCTTGTTCTCCCGAGTCAGAACAGTTTCCTTGGCAAGATTTTTCAGCAGTGGCATGCCCTTGCCTCAATCTTAGGGTCGAGAGAGACTGAGCAGCCCAAGCCACTGGGTTGGCTTCATGTATCAAGTGGGAATAGAACTCACAGTCTCCTGATTTTTAACCTGGTGTCACATTCTTACATTCTCCTCCTCCCTTTACAATTTCCCTTGGCAACATGATTGCTCATTTCTGGGTGGCTAATTGCTCTTTGGAAAGAAATCTGGGGGACTATTGCAGAGTCAACCTGAGAGGTAGCCATGTATAGAATGGCTGGTAAGAGCAGCAAGCAGCTTTCAACAGGGGCTGTGGGCAGAAAGTCGGAAAAATAGTAACGTCTGGACCTGTGGTGGGTTGCTCCCGGTTCGGTCTGGATCTATAGAACTAGTAGTAAAACCAATGAGAAGCTCCACCCACCTGCCACAACGTCATCATGGGTGATCTGCGCATGCACAGAAGTGCATGCTCTCCTGCTGCAAATCGATAGTAAAGGTAAGTGGAACCCACCCCAGTCTGGACTCTATCCTCTGTACATTTGTTTTGCTTTGCTGCCTGGGGCAACAATACATTCTGCCCAAGAATAGGAGCTTGGATTTCTTTCCCTTCCTCAGTTATCAGTTTCGATTATAATAATAATATGACTAGTGGAAGAACTTGCCTGCAGAAGTTGTGAATGCTCCAATACTGGAAATTTTTAAGAAGATGTTGGATAACCATTTGTCTAAAGTGGTGTAGGGTTTCCTGCCTGGGCAGGAGGTTGGACTAGAAGACCTCCAAGGTCCCTTCCAACTCTGTTATTCTATTCTATTCTATTCTATTCTATTCTATTCTATTCTATTCTATTCTATTCTATTCTATTCTATTCTATTCTATTCTATTCTATTCTATTCTATTACTAGTGCCTAATCATTCCTGCTTTTTCTGTTTTGAAGTCCTCAAGATTACCTTAAAAACACTTGCAGTGCCATTTGGCTATCATTTGCTTTGTTAATTCTTCTCTTCTGTCCACACATCAGCTTCATCTAAACAGGCCATTTTATCCTGCTTCTGCAGGAGAAGCAGTGGCAAAACATGGGGGCAGAGTTAAAAGAGGGATCGGCTAGAATCCCGATGTATCAGTGGTGGGTGAAATTCAATTTTTTTTTACTACCGGTTCTGTGGGCATGGCTTGGTGGGCGTGGCAGGGGAAGGATACTGCAAAATCTCCATTCCCACCCCACTCTGGGATCAGCCAGAGGTGGTATTTGCCGGTTCTCCGAACTACTCAAAATTTCCACTACCGGTTCTCCAAACTACTCAAAATTTCTGCTACCGGTTCTCCAGAACCTGTCAGACCTGCTGGATTTCACCCCTGCAATGTATCCACAAGTGAACTATGTCCCCCCCCCCTTAATTTGTTGATCCTTATCTAACTCCAAGCAGATGCTAACTCTTAGTTGTGAAAATTCATGTGCATAGGCATGCTTAGCAATAAATCAGTTTAATTGGCTCTTCCTGTGTGGATGTGATCTTCCGCACGGACAGGTTCATAATTTAGCTTCATAATCTACATTACATGCTAGCATCTGTTCAAATGGATTCTCATCTATGAAAGTTCCTACTCTTAGTATAAAACCACCTTCCTCTGTCGTGATGCTCATCATCTCTGGATTGGGTTTCACATTCAGCTTTCACCTCCAGTAAGGACCAGTTGGATTAGTCTGGTCTCGGGCTTCCTGCCTAAGCAGGGGGTTGGACTAGAAGACCTCCAAGGTCCCTTCCAACTCTGTTATTCTATTCTATTCTAGTCTGAACTGCTGAAAAGATGGAGTTTTGTTTGCTAAAATCAGTAACTACAGACTATCACAACTCTGAGCTTGTTTGGCATATGGAATTTTCTATATATTTCTGGTAACAGTAGTTCTACATGGAACAAAATATATTAAAAAAATATAAGGTAAAAGAAACCAATGGCAGCATTTTTTCTGCTCCTTTTGCCTCTTTATGGTGATGAAGATGGTGTTTCTATTTGAGCAGCTGCTAAATCTTGTGAATTATAGCTGAAAACAGTGCACAAAATGTAAATTGAACCTGGATAGGATCCCTTGCTTATATGGTGTGCCATTCTACCAGCATTCATTTCCATTTCATTCATATGTTTTTGTGGGTTAGATTTGGCATGTCTAATATATTGTAAAAGCTAAAGGATAAGTATTTTCCTCACTGTTTTATTAATGACCAATTGGGTTTGTACCCCCAAGGCCTACTTTTTAGCATAATACTTTCACAGATGCATACTCCATACCTAAATGGAATAAATTTATGAAAATGGTTTAATTAATTCTCATCATGAACTAGAACAAAACAAAATAAAATAGGTAAAGGGTTGTGGTGCATATTAATATCTTTTATCAGAATGTAAGCTGCCCAGAGTTGCATGACTGCAAGATGGTGGCATATAAACTTAATAAATAAATACATATGTGCTAGATATTTTCTTGATGTTTATTTTTTCATATAAAAATTACCATTTTGGGTTTTTTTAAAAATAAATTTTATTAATTTTCTATTAATTACATTCCTTAGTCCTTAATAAACATGGTGTTGTCTGGGTATTTGATTTGCTTAACAATACAAATGCTATTTTTACTCTCCACCCCTTTTTTCCAACCACTGGTAAAATAAATTCCAAGTTTGATAATATCCTGTGTCTTCTTTCTGTTTGATTTTCAATGTAAGTCTTTCCATTTCTGCACAGTCTAATATCTTCTTCATTATCTCTTCATCTTGAGGTGTTTCTTCATCTTTCCAATATTGTGCGAAAATTATCCTCGCTGCTGAAAAACATGTAATACTAAATACATAGTTCTCTTATCAAATATTTCTGATACCATCCCTAATAAAAACAGTTCAGGTTTAAAATCTACATGTTTACCTATTATCTTTTCTATCTGTCTATGTATTTTTGGCCATTTTTTTGTGTTTTAGCACAAGTCCACCATATATGATAAAATGTGCCTGTCTTTTGATTACATTTCCAACATTTGCTAGACATATTTTTAAATGTTTTAGCTAACCTAGCAGGTGGTAAATGCCATCTATAAAACAGTTTATATAAATTTTCTTTATAAGAAATCACCATTGTTAATCTATAGTTCCTTTCCCATAAGTTTTGCAATTTCTCTAATTCTATGTTATAGCCAAAGTTTTTTCCCCATTGTACCAATTATATCTTTTATTTGTTCATCCTCCGTTTTTAAATTTAGCAAAAAAAAAAACAAAAAAACATTTTGGACAGTACAGGTAGTCATTGAGTTATGACTGTAATTGAGCCTGGCAATTATGGTCATAAATCGTGACTGTTGTAAAGTGGGTCACCATCTGTTTGGATCTGATTTTATGCCTTTTTTCCACAGAGGTTGTTAAGCACATATGGTGGTTGTTAAGTGAATCCGGTTGTTAAGCAAACTCATTGTTCGCTATGAGGTGGTTTTTGCTGGAAACCAGAAGTGAATGCTAGTTTTTGGCAAAACTGTCATAAATTGCAGTCACATGACCACAGGACACTGCAAACAGCTGGGCTGGTTGCCGAGCACCCAAAATCTGGTTATGTGACTATAAGGCAGCGGTAGGGGTGATATTACACATTCTAAACTGAGTTGTAAGTAGCTTTTGGGGGGGCAGCAGGTCCATTATAACTTCAAATGGTTGCTAAGTGCCTGGTAATAAGTTGAGGTCCAGCTGAAAAATTATTTTTCATGCATCTTGTCCTTCTCCTGCTTTTCAAGCCACATAGAGCCATTATTCCTTTATATACTACTACAAATGTTTGTTTTTTCTTAACTGGAGAGGATTCTTTTCCCTGCACAATTTGATTCCAGAAAGTCATAAATACTGGTCATACCCAAACTGTGATATATATTCCCCATGGAGATGAATTTTTTACCTATTCTGGAAACTTGTTAAGAATTTCATCTTTAGCCAGCCTTGTAAAACTGTACTACTAATAATTTAGGTCTTTCTACTTAAATTATTTATATTTTCTGTTAACCTCCTTAATATGGATAGAAAGGCAAAGATATATACTTTAATAATAAAGAGAAAAAAATAGTTGTAAATGAAATCATTATGTTCCCAGGCAAGTAGAACAATAGTCACACATCACAGTCAGTTAGGAATTGACAGCATGGTACAAACAGTTACCACAGTATCTATCATCACCACCACCTCAATATTCAGCACTCCAGAGGGTTAACGTCATTGCCCAGAGGATCATTGGTTGCCCTTTCCCCTCTTTGGAAGAGCTTAATAGCTCCTGCTACCTTAAGAAAGTTCAAAACATTCTTATAGATCCATCTCATCCTGGGCACCCTTTTTTTTGAACTATTGCCATCTGGCAGATGATACAGGATAATAAAAACAAGGATAAATCGGCTGAAAAACAGCTTCTACCCCAGAGCAGTAACTATATTGAATTCTACTGTATAGTGCAATATTAATGCAATATCAGGGGTTTTCAATTCAATTGTATAGAATGTGAAGGATGTGTGTTTGTGTTTTATTTTTATAGTTATAATGTACAGTAAAGATGGCATTTTAATTTCGTTGTACGAGGTGCAATGAAATAAACTAAACTAAACCAAACTACACTATTCAAAATTACAAAAATGTCAAAATCTTGTCAAACTGTCAAAATTGAATGAAGAACCATTGCACAAGATTTTGCGGGATCTCAATATTCTTGTACAAATTGTCCTGAGATTTTGGGGACAAGAGTATGATGTCAAAGTAAGCTATCTTAAGAAAGTCCCAGGTTCTCTGTTTTATGGAGGACACTTGAAAACTGAAAAGATTTGCAACTCCTACAGCTGTTGGTTTCATGTAATCTCAACCACCATCTTGCTGTTTCATTCTAATTCCAGTCTCAAGTTGATGCTGAATATAACTGGAGATCTACATCTGAATGTATTAGAAACAATGTACTTCCTCAACAGCATCCTATGTATTATAAATAGTTCTAAGATTAAGGGTTATTATTGGGTCAGCCTATTTGCCTTGGTTCTGGGGAAGTGTTAATTGATCAGCAATCAAGCAATAAGCAATATTCCAAACAAGGAACTATCAACCCAGACGAACAATCGGACTGTAAATAACAGCCCAATTAAGGAACTACCAAGAACACTACAATGAATACTGAGAGGCAAAGCCACTTGTATATAAACAGAGATCAAGCTCCCCTCCCTCATAGCACTGATGAAGTTACCTGGTTGGGTAATGAAACATCTGCAAGAAAGCAGCCAAGCTCAGAGAGCACCAAGGACCGTCTTTTTAAGCTCTGAGCTACAAGTATTCTCTTCTATTTTTTTCCCTGTAGATGCTCCATCACTTGAGGTTTTTAAGAAGATATTGGACAACCATTTGTCTGAAACGGTATACAGTCTCCTGCTTGAGCAGGGATTTGGACTAAAAGACCTCCAAGGTCCTTTCCAACTTTCTTATTCTGTTATTTTTCTTTAATATTTGACCTCTTCAAGCAACTCGTCATAGGAAGGAGTGGTTCAAGATTTTCTCCTGATGGAAAAAACAGGTTCATTAAACCCATTTTTTTTTCATTAGCATGTACAATCATGCCACATATACTTTTGGAAAATAAATGTTCAATAGTGCTTTTTAAGTCTGTTTCTGAGATACCATACTAAGAAAATTTTAGAGCATGCATGACAGCCATCTTTAGGTTTGCTGAGGCTGAATTTTTAATTTTTAACATTTGGGGGACCTCCAGGGATACAAGAAGCATGGAGAGAGATGCTAGGAACCCCAACATTGTGAGCTGACAATGTTGTCCATTTGTGTTGTTGGGAACTTGAAGGATTTATTCAGTTCAAAATACCGTGTTTCCCCGAAAATAAGATCGGGTCTTATATTAATTTTTGCTCCAAAAGACGCATTAGAGCTTATTTTATGGTTAGGTCTTATTTTGGGGGGAATACGGTTCTAAATGCACCCATCTGGCTGACAATCTTAATTTATTTTGGGGCATATTTTGGGGGTGGGGCTTATATTACGAGCCTCGTGAAAAAGCATGCTAGGATTTATTTTCCAGTTGGGTCTTATTTTTTGGGAAACAGGGTAGTTCTATTTAGTTCAGCAATGGCTTTAAAGACTTCATTTAATTCTTATTTTTACAAGCAATTTTTACAAGCAACAGACCTCCTGGAAGAATCATGTTGCCAAATTGCTTCAGAGTTAACCTCTTGATTTTGGGGAAGCCCAGGGGCTGCAAACATAAGCTTGGAAGAGATAAATATATTCCCCAAGACGGGGTGAGGTGAATATTTCCTGCATTAGAAAAATGAAAATCATATTCAACCAACAGGACAGTTTGTTTCTCTTCAGTAACCGAAGAGAAAAAAACCCTATAAAATCAGAGATGACTATCTTTTTCTGCTTATTCCCTATCTTTATGTGGTTTGATTGAAAAGCCAGTTCTGGTGTCATATCCACAGCATCAAATATAATATTTCCCAATTCAAGGAATGCAAGCAGATCGCATTAAGATGTGTAGCTTTTTTCTAACAGGAACGGACCTTTCCCACATGAGCAGCTATATAGATTTTGCCTGCAAGGGCTGCAGAAGTTGTGTGCTAGAAAGGAAGGGCCGTATCTTGATGATGGCAAAGGGTGAAATTAGTCATCCCTGTTTTATATATAGCTAAATCTCAGGGGGACCCTTTTTCATACAACTCTCCATCTCATTATTTACTGGGAGGACCAGGGATTGGTTCATCATTAATGCAGGAAAACAAAAATTACCTGCTATTGATTTCACACATGTAAATGGGAAGGGGTTTTTAAAAATTTTATTTTGTGCTGACAATTCTGGCACCAAGCGTGTGTTTTTTAGCCATCCATTAACAATCCCCAGATGTCACCGGGAACATTTTTCTTCTTTTTCTGTCCACACTGAAAAGTATTGCTTTTTTATTTCATGGCTGACAAAGAACAGGTGTAATTCTCTTTCTGAGCCTCCCATAACAACAGTCTTTTAGCCAGATTTCACCAAGAAAGGAAAAGCACAACATGTATTTATTTATGACTCAAATTTATAGGGCCACCTCTCTCATACGAAGTGACTCTGGGTGGGATACAGTAATCAATAATTTAGCTCTGGGACAATGCCTCGGTCTTTTCCCTTCTGGATTTTGTTCCTATAATCATATCATATCATATCATATCATATCATATCATATCATAATAATATAATATAATATAATATAATATAATATAATATAATATAATATAATATAATATAATATAATATACAGTATAATATAATAATAGGAGAAACATAGCAAAAGGCCATAAAGTGGATTTCTTGTACATAAGATGGATCAAAAGAATCTTACCGATGGTTCTTATCCTAGCAGGCTTCTTGAACCATTTAGCATTTTCAAGGCTTCTGGAGGCTTTTAGACAAGGTTTGAAAAAGTTGTGCAAATGCGATGGTCATCTTGTTCCTCTTCATAATTTGATTGTCTTAAAACAGGATGTAAACTCTCAGAAAACTAAGAAATCACGTTGGAGACCTGTACCAAGTCATAAATTTTCCCCACTTAACTCAAGCCCCAACCTAGTCTTCTCTTGATGATAATACTTCCACCATCCATCCAATCAATCAATCAATCAATCAATCAAAGTAGAGCTGGAGGGGACCATGGAGACCTTCTAGTCCAACCTCCTGTTCAAGCAGGAGACCATTTCACACAAATGGCTGTCCAGTCTCTTCTTAAAAACCTCCAGTGATGAAGCACCCATTGGCAAGCTGCTCCACTGGTTAGCTCAGGAAAATCTATCTGAGACTTCTCAGGAAACAACAACTGAATGAAAAATTGCTGGTGGCCTTCTACCGCTGCACCACAGAGTATTTTAATTTACTGCATCTGTGTATGGCTTGCCAATTGCACAGTGGCAGATAGGACAGCGCTCCAGAGGGTCAACGTCATTGCCCAGAGGATCATTGGTTGCCCTCTCCCCTCTTTGGAAGAGCTTTATAGCTCCTGCTGCCTTAAGAAAGTTCAAAACATTCTTAAAGAATCCATCTCATCCTGGGCACCCTTTTTTTGAACTATTACCATCTGGCAGACGGTACAGGATAATAAAAACAGGGACAAATAGGCTGAAAAACAGCTTCTATCCCAGGGCAATAACCATATTGAATTCTACGGTATAGTACAATATTGGGTTTTCAATTTCAATTATATAGAATGTAAAGGATGCATGTTTGTGTTTTTATTTTTATAGTTAAAATGTAC
This sequence comes from Pantherophis guttatus, assembly GCF_059756535.1. Classification (NCBI taxonomy): domain Eukaryota; kingdom Metazoa; phylum Chordata; class Lepidosauria; order Squamata; family Colubridae; genus Pantherophis; species Pantherophis guttatus. The sequence goes on from NC_142064.1 coordinate 239,519,214, forward strand.
ACTGAAGACGGCATTTAATTTCATTGTACCATGTTCAATGGCAATTAACTAAACTAAACTAAACTAAACTAAACTAAACTAAACTAAACTAAACTAAACTAAACTAAACTAAACTATCTGTAGTTTTTGGTCAGCAATCTCTAGTTGTACTTGGACTAAATCTGAGATCTTCTGCTTCAAAGCTTTGGGTAATTCCTGACCTCATTTAGCATTTGCTTCATCTACTACTGAAAAAATTCTTCTGTTGGTCCAACATAGTCTCAACAATATTATCCAGTATTACCACTTAATGGTCTCAATTTTTCTGTGTCCAGTCCTTCAAATTCAAATAGGTCACAGTTATATGTTGCAACTGGGAAAAATCTGTTCCTGATAATCTGTTCTTTTGCTATCAGTTAGATGTCTTTGCACTTTAATATTTTATTTCGATCAGGTAAGTGACAAAAGTCTGGGTGTCAATAAATGGGACTTCTGGAAGGTGGTTCAGTCAGAGCTATTTTGAAGGGTCATTGATTTTATTTACTTATTTAATTTCTCTAGCTACCCATTTCAACCTAATGACACTGGGTGGCGAACAATTCTAAAACAAGTAAGAATTGTATAAAATAAATATATATATATAGCAGTCGAGAAAAATATAATAATTGTCAGTAAAACTAAGATTTAACATTGATGATTGAATATTTCACCCTTGATATTTGTAATTTATTCTTGCTTTGCTGTTGATGAAAATAATAAATAATTTATGAAATAATTTATGTTTATTGTAGATGCTTTACTGTTTTATCATGTTCTGTAGATTTTTATTGGTATTGTACTGTGGATGTTTTAGTGTTCATTAGACATCTTAGTTCTGTCATGATTTGATGTTTTCATTACTCCAACGGTGGATACTTTAATTGAGAATTAGTAATTACCATGAATGTTTTGATCAATACCTTCGTAGGTTTTTTTTTTCTTTTTTAAAAAATTGTGGATCTTTGGGAAACTGACATGAATTTACACAAGGTGGTGGCATATAAATCCAACCAATATCCCAAGCCGCAGTTGACCCCTTTGTTATCCTCCCTGGGAACTGTTGAACCTAGAGAGTTATAATCAACAAGCAAAAACAGATTTCGTTATGGAATATCTTCTTTTTCCAGAATCCATAAAATGTTGGCAGTGTGGTCTCAGTTGCTCTCCTTAATCCAACCTGTATATTTATATTTACAGAGCCATGGTGGCACAGTGGTTAGAATGCAGTACTGCTGACTGCCAGTAGTTCACATCTCACCAACTCAAGGTTCTGGTGACATGCAGACAACAACATATATGTATATCTGTCCTTTAGATCCTTGAGGACATCATGGCAGCATAACAGAACACATTTAATGTTGATGGTTTTTGGGCAAAATCTGTTTAACTTTAATCTTTTATTTTATATTTTATGTTGTATAATATGTGTTATTTTAATTGTGATGCTTCTGACACAAATAAACAACCAGCTTGTAGGATAAGCACAATTGTTTGGCAGTTGGCTCATTCTTTAGCACTCTTGTTTTTCGGTACTTGTTAGCCTATTGAACGTACTAGCTGGAACAGTAAGGTATACAATAGGCCAGAACACACAGTTGTAAGTTAGTTAGATAGAGAGCAGGGGTAAAATCCAACAAGTTCTAACAGGTTCTGGAGAACCGGTAGTGGAAATTTTGAGTAGTTTGGAGAACCAGAAAATGCCACCTCTGGCTGGCCCCAGAGTGGGGTGGGAATGAAGATTTTGCAATATCCTTCCCTTGGAGTGGGGTGGGAATAGACATTTTGCAGTATCCTTCCCCTGCCACGCCCACCAAGCCACATCCACCAAGCCAGGCCCACAGAACTGGTAGTAAAAAAAATTGGATTTCACCACTGTTCTAAAGGGTTTTGCTGGTATTTCATAAATTCTTGTAGCCTTGTTGTCAGCAATATTTTAGGGCTCATTTAACTTCAGTTATTAGAATGTCTGGCTCTAGTTCAGTTATCATTATAATATAATATATATTATAATGAAATATATATTTCATTAATTTTGGTACAGTTTTTATAGATATTCATGCCACCACCTCTTTATATCTTCCTTTTCCAGCAGGGGAAAGAAAAAAAAACACCCCACAATCTTTGTGGTTTTTGTGCTTGGTTTAAAGGTTTTATGGAATTTCCTTAAATAAATCTTTTGACCTTCCCATTTTTAATTATCCTGATTTCTTTGCATTGCCATTTACATATAATTCATCTTTTATTGGTTTTGCTTGAAACTGAGTAGCTGAGGAAATTTTTTTCTGTCTCTTGCTTTCTGCCTTTCTTCGGCCTATTTTCCATGTGTGAGTAAACAGCCATTTTAGGTTCTTTGCTTTTTAAATTTGTGGATAGTGTTGTTTGCTTCATCTTTAACGATGCCATAAATTTCAGACCAGAGTTATTCAGAAACTCTACCATTAAGTCTATTAAATCTATTATTTACCTTCACATATAAACAGAAGGAAAATTGCTGAGATTGTAACTTGTTGATTGGATGACTTTATTTCAGTTGTAATTTGTCGATCGGGAGTGCATGATCTGAGCTACAACCAGCACAAAGTCTTATTTTTGCTATCTGAATAATGCTGTTTGTTAATCTTTGTTTGCGCTGTATACAATCAATTTAATTTTAGCATTGTCCTTCCAGTGATGATCATATATAATCTTTTAAGCTGTTGGAAGAATCTAATTGCTATAAATATTGCAATTTCTTGGCAGAACTCTATTAATTTTTCTTCATGTTCATTTTGCAAACACAGAGGCAAATTTCCTCATTATTTCAGATGCATCCTATTCATCTTGAACTTTAGCATTCTAGTCTCTTATAATAAATATGATGAGGTGGGTTTTTGGCATTGTGTTGGCAAAATACAACTGTTTAATTTCAACTACTTTAGCCTCTGTGGTGGGAGCGTAGACTTGGATCACCAATAGTATTTATTGGCTTACTTTACAGTTGAAATCTATTATTTTGTGGGTTGTATCCAAGCATTAACTTGATACTCTCAACTTAATATTGATGGCTGTTTCAATTCCTATATGGTGTTTTTGTCCCTAATGGAAGACTGATATGAAATGACTCATTCCAATCCATTTCAATTTGCCAGTTCCAAGACTTTCGGTATTTTGGCTTCACGTTTTTATTCTTCAATAACAACTTTGTCTTATTTCACGATTCTGACATTCAGAACATTTACAACACAGGTGCCAGCTTTATACATATCTGTGCAGACCTTTTATTTGGCCTCTAGCTATATAGACAGTTGAATATCCTTTTGACTTTGATCCATCCATAACGTAAAAATAATTAGATTTGTTTTTTTCCTTTTCTCCTGTAGTTTATTGGATACTTTCTGACCTGGAAGAGTACTCCTCCTCCTCCTCTTCCTCCTCCTCCATTATCATCTCAAATAACCATTGGAGTTTTTGGCAGAATTTAGGAATATTTTGCCATTTCCTTCAATGCTATGCTAATAATATTGTATATTGCTGAATGTGTCCGTGTGTTTGTGTGTGTGAGGGGTGGGCTGCTGGGAGTTCGGGAGAATCTTTAGCTAAGATTCTGTGCAGTTCGGAGAACCTCCAAATCCCACTCCTGGCTGGCCCCACCTACTCTGCTCCGTCCCTCCCAGAAGTCCCCATGTGGCCCGTTTTGGATGCAGGTAAGTGCAGGGCGTGCACAGAGTTTTGGGAGGGCAAAAAACGGGCCTACTGGAAGTTTGGGAAGGCCAGAAATGGGCCTGTTTCCAGCCTCCAGAGTGCCTCCGGAGCGTGGAGAGGCTGTTTTTGCCCTCCCGGAGGCTCGACGAAAGCCTCCACAGCCCAGGGAGGGCAAAAACGCCCCCACCCTGCCGTGATGCAGGAGGCCAACTAGACCATGCCCACCATGGCCACGCCCACCCAGCAACCAGGCAGAGAACCCTTTGCTAAAATTTTTGAAGCCCGCCCCTGGTGTGTGTGTGTGTGTATGTGTGTTCATAATTCCACCAACTGGTACACCAGAACCAAAGAACATGTTCTCTCATTGGTGGATGGAGTAATTTCCCTATTGGAGAGCAGTTTAATGGACACTGGGGAACTCAGAATAAACCAAATGTTAGTAGCTGTTGATCATTGGTTGAAATCTATCAGCCTTGCATTGGACCATTGTGGTAAATGACATTTCAGCCCTCAGAGACTTACAACTTCAAAGTATGTCCTTCATTTCCTGGAGAGTACATAACCATTTCCTATGGCAGCAGGAAGATTGGTTTGAAAGTAGAGGATTCTAACATTCAGACTCCCTGTCAGACCTAAGGGGCAAACCAGACCAAGAAATAGCTTCCATGGAAGTCTAAAAAATAGCTATTGACTATAGTAACACAATCATGTGAATCTGATTATGCTTCCCCTCTTCCCTCCAGTCTAACTTCAGCTACTAGAGGTTGGGCTAAATAGGGAATATCTTCTAAGGTATTTTGGATTTTGACCACTCTATTCTACAAAATTTCAGAATGTCTACGGAAATTCTCAATCATCCAGGTCATGGTTGTTGAAAAGGTGATTTTTCCAAAAAGCAACTGGACTTTATTTTTCAGAATATTCTTTTCTCTTTTTGTTTGATCTTCTTTGAGTCAGTATCTGTCCATTGATATCCTTTAACTTACCAATTTGAGGTTACAGCCGTCTTCTTAGTTCGCAGATGTTATAGAAGACTTTGTTTCTCTGTGAATGTTTGTTTTAAATAAAAATAAGTAAATAAACATATATTTTCATAGAAATGAATTGGCTATCTTCTTTGTTTCAGCTTGATTTGAAACTTGCACACAATCAGTTTGTGAACTTTTTCACAATCAGTCTGTGGCCAGATATTTACTATTATATTTTAATTCTTTCATCTCCCTGTACTAGTAATAGAGTAAATTTGACTATGGAGATTCTCAGTCATCCAGGTCCTCCCCCTCCCCCTCCCCCTCCCCTCCCCCTCCTCCTCCTCTCTTCCTCCTCCTCCTCTCCCGCTATGGTTTCTTGCACCTGGCACTCAAGTAATATAAGGGTAACCAAGCCATTAAGAAATTATATGGAAGTGCATACATTATTATTAACATTTCTGTAATACTTGAAAAATTTACATTATGTTATATATCTGTACTATGTGTGGTAAAACATAAGATAGAAAACCTGAGTGATCGTCTCATCAAGTAATTGTGATTTCTATGGCTGAACATTTGTGGTTTCTTCTTCTTCTTCTTCTTCTTCTTCTTCTTCTTCTTCTTCTTCTTCTTCTTCTTCTTCTTCTTCTTCTTCTTCCTCCTCTTCCTCCTCCTCCTCCTCCTCCCCCCCCTCCTCCTCCTCCTTCTTGAATAAGAAGTGAAATGTCTTCAAGGAAAAACAAAACCCAGTTGCCTTTTGAAAAAGCACTTTTGGGATGGTAAAATTTGACTTCTATGTACTTCATTTAGTGATGTCTACATACAGTATATAAGTGTAATCTCAGTTGTTGGAAGACAATTAGCAATGAGAAAATAATGGTTTGGAAGAAATTCTGCTTCATTTCTGTTTCCTAGGTCATATCATCCAGCTATGTTTTCCTTCCCACTATTTCCTCTTTTGGCATTTTAGTCTCCAACCTATCGTGCTTGCATGTTCTGTTGATTTCAGATTGGACTTGACTGTTGAACTCATCAACCTGTTCTTCCACATCAGCGGTTGGATCATAAACTTGGATAACTGTCATTGTAAAGGGTTCTCCAGAAAGTTTAATTGATATTATTCATTGACTGCATTGTACTTGAGTGCAGTCTTTGAGCTATCCTTCCTGTCTCGGAAAGTGGTGCCATTCCTAATTTGTTTTTCGTGTTCTGAGTACTAAACAATATAATCTTCTGATTGAAAAATGCCCAGTGCCAGTCCATTTCAATTTGCTGTCGCCCAAGCTATTTAATGGGTAGTCAATTCATTTCAACTTCCACCTTGTTGAGCTTCTTCATGTTCATGCTTCTTATATTCCATTTTCTCTTTTTAATTCTGTCTTTGTGGTTTAAGATTTTTTTTTGGTATGGTATCAGCAACTAGATGTTGCAGAGACTTTAATATAGCCACATCATCAACACCATTAGTAGTCCAAATATAATCATCCTCAGTAGCATTTTGAATACCATCTGACCGGAGAGACCCATATTGCCAATCGCTTGAATAGTGTCCATTCCTACCTATCTTTTTTCCATGATTGTATTTCTTGGAAAAAACACCACTACCTCTTTCCAAACAGAATAAAACGATGCTTTTGGCATTGTCACTAAAATGAGCATATGGCCCCAGCATCTTTTTATATTACTACTAGCCAGTATATTTATAGAGCTCTGCATACTTTAGCTGGGCAGCTGGAACTTCCCACTTTGGGTAACCCTGCTGTGTCTACTTCTAGGGCCAGGGGTGGGCTGCTGGGGGTTTGCAGGAGTTTGGGAGAACATCTAGCTAAGATTCTGTGCAGTTCAGAGAACCCCCAAATCCCACTCCTGGCTGGCCCCACCCACCCCTCCCCTCCCATATGGAAGCTCAGGGAGGGTGAAAGACAGGCCTAGCGGAAATTCGGGAAGGTCAGAAATGGGCTGGTTTCTGGCCTACAGAGGGCCTCTGGAGCCTGGGGAGGCCTTGTTGACCCTCCTGGAGGCTCGAGGAAAGCCTCTGAAACCAACCCGGGGAGGGAAAAAACACCCCCCCGCCATGGTGCAGGAAGCCGACTAGGCCACACCCACCATGGCCATGCCTACCCAGCAACCGGGCAGAGAACCCCTTGCTAAAATTTTTGAAGCCAATCCCTACCTAGGGCTCTCCACTCATCTCCACTCCACTTCCTTCATGGGAATGCCCTCTTCACCATGAAGAGGAAGTATAGCAAGGTGTAAGGCAGATTTCACAAGTTTGGTCCTTGGAAAAAAATGTTTTGGTACCGTGTTTAAAATATTTCGTGTTTAAAAGTATTTCAAGCCCTGCTCTGCTGAGTGGTTGTTTTGGATTTGGAATTTTGATTGTACAATCTGATCTGGAGGATAATAAATGCCTCTTTTGCTCTTCAAAGGAATAAAACTATCAAGATTGCATGTGTTTGACGATGGAGAAGAAATCACAAAGGTCAATCAAGTAATTCATCAAAAAAGAAAAGAAAAGAAGAAGAAAGCTATGATTCCTCATTGCTCTTTTAGTTGTAATTTATGCAAAAAGAGGGTCTGTTGTTGTTAAGTCTTGTCTTGCAAACATTACATACATAGTTCATGAATTTTTACAAAGTATTAAGGGAAAATCCTAACTCACAGCCATTAACAAAAATAGTAAGGGCTCACACTCCTGAGAATTGTTCTTGAAATACATATGGATTTGCTATCTGACCTAATTTAAACAATGGAATAGATTGCCATCAACTCTGTTGCTTGTCATATAACATGGCAGTTGAAGAGAAGACGGCCCTTTTCCAAGTGGAATTCCTGGCAAAGAACTGTATTATTTAATAGAGTTCTTTTTATTTAAATTTGCCTATCTAACTTTCTGAATATATATATAAACTATATAATATGGTGTATGTGTATGTATGTATGTGTGTGTGTGTATACATACACATACACACTATATATATTAGGGGTGAAATCTAAACATTTTCTCTACCGTTTCTGTGGGCATGGCTTAATTGGTGGGCATGGCTTGATGGTCAGGTGACCCAGTGGTCGTGACTTGGTGGTCAGGTGACCGGGTGGGTGTGGCCAATAATAATAAATAATAAAAATAATAAACAAAGTACACAAAACAATAAGAGGTACCAAAAACCAACTTTCACACTTTACACACACACACACAAAACAACACAACACAACACAACTGACATACACAATGTAAAAGCAGCTGCACTTCACCTAAAATGGCCCTTGCAACAAGCAGGAACCTCACACAGCCACAAAAAGCTCAAAAACCAACTTTCACACTTTTTTCACACAAAATGCCACATACAGCTTTGTGAGATTGTGTGTGTTTGTGTAGTTAGAGTGAAACACTACAGAAACACACCAAATCTCAGAAAACTGCACAAATATTTTATTTTATTATTTTATTTTATTTATATTTTTAGATAAAAGCAGCTAATTTTAAGACTTCCTTAACTTTAAATTGCTATGTCTAAAAAAACCAAAACTAACCCCCCCAATTAACTATTTTTTTAAAGCTCCCTTAGTTACTTACCAAATAGAAAGCACAAAGCAGGCAGATTGAGTTGTTCACCGATTGGATTGATTGCAGGCAGGCAGATTCAGTTGCTAGATGATGCAATTGATTGCAGCAGCTGAAGCAAGGCAGAAAAAGCAAGCAAGCCCGAAAGAAGCAGCAAGCTGCCAAGTGGGCAAGTGGGTGACCGGGCGATTGGGTAGGCATGAGCGGGGGGGGGGGGGGCAGGGATTTTTGCTACCGGTTCTCCAAACTACCTGCTGTCATCGCTACTGGATCACTCGATCAAACGTTGCCAAGACACCTCCAATTTTAGGCGGGAGAAAACCCGAATAACCAAAGACCTACATATATATATGTATTTGTTTTCTTAGGTTTTCGCGGGTGTTTGTATGTAGGTCTTTGGTTATTCGGGTCTTCTCCCACGTAAAATTGGAAGTGTCTTGGTGACGTTTCGACGAAGTCTCATTCGTCATCTTCAGGCTGGTGTTCTTGGCTTCGTGCTTCCAGGAGCAATGTGAGATTGCAGCTGTCTCTTCCTTTTAACTGCTAGTGGGGGTGTGAGCTGATTGGGTGGGAACTTGGCTGTGTTCTGATTGGGTGGAGGTGTGTTCTGATTGGTTAGGGACTTGGCTGTGCTCTGATTGGATGGGGGGTTGGTTGTGCTCTGATTGGCTGGGGGTATGTTCTGTTTGGGTGGGGGCTTGGTTGTGCTCAGCTTAGTCTGAGTTGCAGGGGGATTTGAGCTGGTGAGCTGCATTGTTGTTGTTTGGCTTCGTGTTTGTGGCCGTGCGAGCTCTTCATGGTGGGTGTCAGTCTGCTTCATGTATGGATTGGAGGGGTTTAAAGTGGCTAATGATGCAGCTGCGGTCTGGCTTCTGGTCCTTGGTCATGGCTCATTGACAAACGAGTCCCTAACACGACGAATGACACCAGACCCACACTCACGAGAGCCACACAGGATGTCACCACCACACATCCATGCAGAAAGCAGACTCAAACCCACACTGATAATGAGCCACGACCAAGGACCAGAAGCCAGACCGCAGCTGCATCATTAGCCACTTTAAACCCCTCCAATCCATACATGAAGCAGACTGACACCCACCATGAAGAGCTCGCACGGCCACAAACACGAAGCCAAACAACAACAATGCAGCTCACCAGCTCAAATCCCCCTGCAACTCAGACTAAGCTGAGCACAACCAAGCCCCCACCCAAACAGAACATACCCCCAGCCAATCAGAGCACAACCAACCCCCCATCCAATCAGAGCACAGCCAAGTTCCCACCCAATCAGCTCACACCCCCACTAGCAGTTAAAAGGAAGAGACAGCTGCGATCTCACATTGCTCCTGGAAGCACGAAGCCAAGAACACCAGCCTGAAGATGACGAAGGAGACTTCGTCGAAACGTCGCCAAGACACTTCCGATTTTACGTGGGAGAAGACCCGAATAACCAAAGACCTACATATATATGTATATATATATATATGTATATATATATATGTTTTCTTTTCTTTTCGTAGGTCTTTATGTGTATTTCTCTTTAGCCAAGTTCTTCCTATGTAAACCAAGATTTTTATGCAGCCCTAGTTCAGTGAAATCCCAATCCACTAGTTTCTAAGCTTTTTTTCCAGCAGCCAGCAAGCTCCCTGCTGTCCATTGGGAGACTAAGGAGATTAAGATAGATCTAAAGAAAAGAAAAGAAAAGAAATACTGTACCTTTACAGGGAGGATACATGGGATGAAGGTGTGGCTAACTGATGAGGGCTTATAAATCCGAAATAGATCTATCTTAGTCTCCTTAGTCTCCCAATGGGCAGCAGGGAGCTTGCTGGCTGCTGGAAAAAAAGCCTAGAAACTAGTGGATTGGGATTTCACTGAACTAGGGCTGCATAAAAATCTTGGTTTACGTAGGAAGAACCTGGCTAAAGAGAAATACACACACACACACACATATATATATTATAGACATATTATATTATATTACAGATATAATATAATATACATACATACATACTAGAAAACAGATAATGAAAAAGAAACAGAAATAACAAAAAACTAAAAGTGTAATAACAAAAGAAAATAGAAGAAAGAAAAAAATAAGAAAGAATATAAAGTCATTTAAAAATAGTAGCATCCAATATTCTTCACAGCAGTTCTAAGTATAATTATATTTTAAGCCCTGTCTCTAAAGTCATACCATGAATGTCTTTCTATAATGTATTCTGCATCAAAATCTAAACCACAAGTTCATTTTTTCCCATTTTTATGCAAGAACTCCATAAGGGATTTCCAATCCCCAACAAATGTAGATATTGTCTTTTCTCTATTCAAAGATGTCTGTTTATTTATCTCAGCAAGTTCTCTCAGTTTCACCAACCATTCCTTTATATTGGGTACTGACAAATCTTTCCATCTTTGTGCATATAATAATCTTGCTACAGTAATGATATATTGAAATAATCTTCCATGGCTTTTTTCGAACTTTTTATCCATTAAGCCTAAAAGGCAAAGTTCTGGCTTCAACTGAATATTAATCTTTAATATCCCTTGTATAAATGTATGAATTTGAGTCATTTTTTTTTAGCTTTTTACATGTCCACCAAACATGATAAAATGTCCCTTCAGATTGTTCAGCTTTCCAACATACATTTGAAATAACTTTATACATTCTGGATAAATTCTCTGGTGTCGTGTACCAACGATATTTCATTTTATAAAAATTATCTTGAAGATCATAACATAATGTACATTTCAATCTTTTTAACCATATATTTTCCCATAGATCTATCTGTATATTTTACAGGTACTTTGAATTTACGGCCACAGTTGAGCTTGGAATTGCGGTTGTAAGTTATTGCGGTTAAGCAAGACAGCCATGTGACTGTCTTCCTCAACAACTGCAATCCCGGATCTCTTTTTTGTGGTTGTTTAGTGACCACACAGGTCATTAAGATGAGCATGGAGTGCTTTAGGGCAAGAGGGAGGCCCATGTGTAATGGGTCCTGTGGATGCCAGCTCAGAAGATGAGGAAGAGCCAGCTCTGGGGACATCGGAGAGAGACAATGGGGAGTGTCAGGTGGACCTGGAAGGCTCCGTGACAGGAGCAGATGGTCAAGGCAATGTGATACAAGGAATATCAGTGGAATCCATGAAAGAACGACTGGACAAATTTGAACCAGCCCTAAAATATAGACAAATCCATTGTCCTATCAAAGCAAAGCAGCTTGATCTATTTATCTATCTACAGTTGAAAGCCTTATGAGGGAGAATCAGAACTACTTCAGCTTCAACCACAACAATACAGGAGCACACAATAGATACAAACTTAAGGTAAACCACTGCAAGCTCGATTGCAGAAAATACGACTTCAGCAACAGAATGGTCAATGTCTGGAATGCACTACCTGACTCTCTGGTTTCTTCCCCAAACCCCCAAAACTTTAATCTTAGATTGTCTACTTTTTTTTTTAATTGAAAAGTTTTAAAAAGTTTTACAGACATTTTCCCTTCCCCCTCCCTCCTCCCCTTCCAACCCTCCCCTTCCCCTCCCTCACCCCCCCCCACTTCACCCCATTCCTAAGTGGTCTGTAAGGGGAGTGCATAAGAGCATCAGTGTGCCTACCGTCCCTGTCCTAATGTCCCCTTTTATTCGTATGCATTTCATGTATTCATAATCATGTTTATACTTATATCTGCTATCTAATACATGCTTGACAAATAAATAAATAAAATAAAAAATACCATTCTGAAAGCAGCTACAATTCTTATGATCTCTCAAAAGAAGGCAAAAGAGGAGAGCCAGGATTGCAATTGTGTTTATTCGTGTTAAAATAATCCATCTTGATTTTGGACAAAATGCCAATGAGCTCTTGGATGAAATTATTCTTGAAACAGCACCTTTGATTAGGGTTTAATTAAATTTAATTAATTAAAACAGAACTGAGCAGTTACACTCTCCTTCTTAAATCAAATCCTGACAACATTTTTGGGTCTTGAAAATGATGCTCTGTGCATCAATTATGTCCTAAGCAATATTAGGTAAAGTAAAAAACCTCTCAGATTAGGAAGATTTTTTTGATGGCAAGAGCTGTCAACCAGCGGAAAGGGGACCTTTACGAAGTAGTACATTTTCCTGGAATCTGAAGAGCTATCTTTCTGAAATGCTTTAGCAAACAGTACCTGGATTAGATAACCATTAAGGGTCCTTCCAGTACTACACTTCTATGAACGATATAGCTTTTTATCATATTGTAAAGTTGCTGAAGACATTCTTCTTAAGATTGAATCACGATTCTGCTTCCACTCCTTGTTGATATCATACAAATTGGGGGCACTGGAGAAAAAGACAGCTGTATGCCCATTGGCTTCTACATGAGGTAGGATTCTGTTAATGCAGGGCTTAAAGTTGCATCAATGCCTAAATTGTGTATAATTGCAAGATAAATGATTTTTCTTCTGGAAACATTGAACTGAATTATATTGAATCTGTAGGAATGATAATTATGGAAGGGCATGTCTCAGAAAACAAGTGCCTCATTTATATCATCCCTGAATAGGTCTACTTGGAGTCATAAAGTTTTGGAGCAAAAAAAAAAAAAATTCCTAGAAAATCTCTAGCCAAACTAATCTATGTAATAGTTGACTATAAATTTAGGTAGTATCTAGTGGAAAAAGTTACACCAAGAAATAGTCCTTTTGATGCTATTTGTTGAAATAGCATAATTTTGTACAGCATAATCTGTAACTGGAAGGAAAGAATAAGAAAGGATTGGCTGTAAATTGCAGAAGTCTGGTCATATAAATGCTAATTAAAACATTTGGCAGGACAATTTCTCATATTTTTCTAAACAAAGTAGGAAGCAAAATAGCTACATTAAGGATAATGGAGCCTGTTTTATTATTATTAAGATTTCTAAAGAAATAGCAAATGACAGCCTCACCTTTCTAATGACGTCATGCATCACTGTCTTACCTCGTAATTGCTAGAAGCTATTTCTTTTCTTTATGTCTTCTTTAAAAAACAAAACAAAAACCTGGTCCCTAATCTCAGAAACTTGCTCATCCTTTTTCTAGGTATACCATTTTAAACAGCAAACAGATATTGAATATTCTGACAGATCAAAATAAGCTGCCTACATGGAAAACCTCAGAGAGCAAGATTTCCAGTTTAGATCTCTGTGATATGCTAGTTTTTGATGTATAGACTTGTTGAACCTCAATTGTAAAAACTAATCCATACATAAATAAGTTTGCTCTGTATCTGCATAGACCTATTAAAAACAGTCTGCATCTTTCTGTCCCAATTCAGCAGTCAATTCTAATACAAATATATCCGTTTACAGGTAAGGTGGTATAATCTTTTTTTTTTCCTATATAGAAATCATTCTGAATTTATTTGTAGATATAATCTCTAGATAGAATAAGACATAATATTAATCCGTTCATGCTGAATCATTCTAAGAGCCAAGTCTGGATAACAGGAAGGATCTAGTTTGATCAAATCCAGGCTGGATTGCGGTTTTTTGTTATGTTTTGTCCAGTTGTGGGCTACCTACAATCACCTGCCATTTCCATCAGTGGTGGAATGCTGCCTATTTAACAACCAGTTCAGTAAGCGCGTGCTTTGCATGCGCATGCGCCTAAAGCACTTGCGCACAGCACTGAAAATGGAGCATTTAGAAGCTCAGCTGCTTACTTTCCAAGTCAGCAATGGTAAGTAGAACAGCAAGGGGGGGGATCAGCTGTGCCACGCGATTGAGATGAGCTACAAAGCAGGAAATAAAGAACAGGATAGAGCAGGGCAGGTGGGCGGAGCCAACTTTTTGTCGGAGGTACCGGTTCACACGAACCGGTCCGAACCAGCTGAATTTCACCTCTGATTTCCATACTCTCACACCCAAATACACACATGCGAACTGAGAAGCATTTTGCTAAAAGTGTTATTTTGGATTTGAAAACTGTGCACATCACATTCGCAAGAGAAGTAACCAAATGGAATATCTGAAATAAATGGAGTTGTAACAGGTGAGCAGACAGGCAAGAGGAAAAACATATCTAAATTCAAATTCTGATCAGTTTTTAAGCTCCCCGATGAGTGAAGGCAGCTTTCTCTCCTTCTGTTATCCTTCCTTTGGCAGCCTGGATCACCATTTCTTTCTTTCTGCTGATGTTTTAATTGATTTGTCTGGTATTTTAATTTAAAATTTGCTTTTAACCGGATGATTGTTAGACACACCGAGTGACAGTTTTTGGCAGATATACATTTCTAAGACATAAATCCAATAAATCACGCTGAGCTATATGATGTGAGCAACTGAATCAGAATAATCAAGAAAAGTCAAATGCATTTCAGTATTAGCTTAATTATTTCATGGATCTGAAGTTTGGGAAGAAGTATGGAACTGGTATTTTTCAGAATTTTTTCTTTTAAAAAAGGATTACACTGAATCCTCTACTCTAAATTAAACTTAGGTTTATTGAAAGTTGAACTATTTCATTTGAAAAATTGGGACAGAAAAAGTGAAATAAATTGTTCTAATCTCATAAATACACTTTGGTTAGAACAATTAAGCAGAGCTGTTAAAATCCATTGGCGTATTATGATTTAAATATTAATGGATTATTGTTATTATGTTACTGTTACACAGTAAAGCTTTATTGGGGGAAAAACTGTCCATAAGAATATAGAACTTTCTTAGATACATCTGGTTAGAACTTAGGCTCTTTATAAAGCATTTATAAATTTCCCATGTCATCTCTTGATCAAAGAAATGATTGAAAACAAAGGACAAAACAATCTGCCTATGAGAATACTATGACAATTGAAGAAACATCAGTTTTTGTGTTTCTAAACATATTTCTTGTGTTTTAAATGAGTAACATTAAAAAGGTGTTTGCTTTTATGTATTTATACATTCATTCAGTTATTTAGCTTACATGGGTTGTAATAACTCAAGGCCAAAACCCACGGACAATCAACTTCCTGGCGAGCATGTGAAATCAAAACATAATTTTCCAAATGACAATGAATGAGAGGAAATATAGGGAAGGATGGGGCCAGATTTGTCTTTCTCTCCATTCTCTGCTTAACTGCCCCCTCTAAAGCAAATGAAAGGTTGTTTGGGGGGAGTGGGTATGACTGGCTCTGTTGAAGCAAGGAGGGGCAGGAGGAATCTTACTGTATGGCTCAGTTTAGGAAACGATTCTCTCTTTTTTAAAAAACATACTACAGTCAAATGATATATAAAACAATAGAGGAGAATGTTTGTAGCTTAGAGTTGAACTGTGGGGTCCTTGGTGCTCTCTGAGCTTGCAGACGCTTCATTATCAAACTAGGTAACATCCATTTAGGTAACGAAATTTTTGCAAGAAAACCACTAAGCTTAGGACCCCCAGATATGTAAAACATTCCACTCTCCACTATTATATTTAATATAGAATTCTATAATACCATAGTTTCTAAAAATAAACTTGATTTGTTCAGACTTTGGATTTACTACCTAGTGAATGTATTCATTATATTGGTCAGAATAGAGTAGAGTAGAGTAGAGTAGAGTAGAGTAGAGTAGAGTAGAGTAGAATAGAATAGAATAGAATAGAATTCTTTATTGGCTAAGTGTGATTGGACACACAACGAATTTGTCTTTGGTGTATATGCTTTCAGTGTACATAAGGAGAATAAAATACATTCATCAAGAATAAAAAGATGCAACACTTAGTGATAGTCAAGGTTACTAATAAGCTATCAAATTGTACTAGGAAACAAATAAAAACAATATAAATTGAAAGATACAAGAAACATGGTTATAGTAATGAGTGGGAAGATATAGATACTAGTAAGGAAGAGAAGAATAATAGTAATACAGTCTTAGTAAATTATTTGACAGTGTTGTGGGAATTAGTTGTTAAGCAGAGTGATGGCATTCGGGAAAAACTGTCCTTGTGTCTAGTTGTTCTGGTGTGCAGTGCCCTATAGCAGTGATGGCTAACCTTTTTGCCATCGCGTGCCAGGAGAGGGGGGCGGGGGAGGGTCACACGTGCACATGTGCATGCAACCCCACCCACCCCCGCTCCTCGCACATGATGGCCTGGTAGGCCCGTTTTTCTTTCTTACCTGGCTCCAGATCCTCTCTATGCATTTGGGAAGGGCGAAAACAGCCTTTCCCACTCCCTTGGAGGCCCTACGGAGGCTGAAAGAGCCCATTTCCCAACTCTCGGTGGGACAGGAAGTGACATTTTTTGTTGTCCCCAGCCTCCAGAACCTCTCTAGGAGTCTCTAGGAGCCTCTTTAGGAGTCTCTGGAGGCTGGGGACAGGAAAAAATGTCACTTCCTGTCCCACCGGGAGTCGGGAAATGGGCCCTTTCAGCCTCTGTAGGGCCTCCAAGGGAGTGGGAAAGGCTGTTTTTGCCCTTCCCAGATGCATAGAAAAGATCTGGAGCCAGGTAAGAAAGAAAAACGGGCCTTCCCCACCCCCTCCAGGCCTCCAGAGGCAGGAAACATCCTGTTTCCCTACTTCTGGTGAGCCCAGAAGGCCCGAAAATCAGCTGGCCAGCGCATGCATACGCCCCAGAGCTGAGCTGGCGTGCCCACTAATATGGCTCCGCATGCCACCTGTGGCATGTGTGCCATAGGTTCGCCATCACAGCCCTATAGCGTTGTTTTGAAGGTAGAAGTGGAAACAATTTATGTCCAGGATGCGAGGGGTCTGTAAATATTTTCACAGCCTTCTTTTTTGACTCGTGCAGTATACAGATCCTCAACGGAAGGCAGGTTGGTAGCAATTGTTTTTTCTGCAGTTCTAATTATCCGTTGAAGTCTGTGTTTGTCTTGTTTGGTTTTAGAGCCAAACCAGATACTTATGGAGGTGCAGATGACAGATTCAATAATTCCTCTGTAGAACTGGATCAGCAGCTCTTTGAGCAGCTTGAGCTTTCTAAGTTGGCAGAGGAAGAACATTCTTCGTTGAGCTTTTTTGATGACATTTTTGATGTTAGGTGTCCATTTTAAGTCTTGAGATATGATAGAACCTAGAAACATGAAGGACTCTACTGTTGATACTGTGTTGTCTCGTATTGTAAGAGGTGGAGGTATAGGAGGTTTTCTTCTAAAATCCACCACCATTTCTACTACATTATTATGCTAAAGATTCCCAGCAATTTAAATCAAAATCAGCCTTACATTTTCTTTGGGATAGGAATTAGCCTAGTGAATACATTTGAATTTTTGATAGCATGTTGTGAAAAACTGTGAGAAAAATATCTGTCCTGGAAGAAGAAATCTCCCATTCACCGACAGGTTTCTGCAAGGCATGTGGCCTGTCACAAAGTAACAATTAATCAAAAGCCAAATTTGTGAGTTTATTCTGCTATCATCTCCATATCTATTCGTCTCTTGTCACAATCAAACAAGGCTTGTCAGAATATGTGATATTGGATGCTAGCTTGCTCCTCTCTCTCTCTCTCTCTCTCTCTCTCTCTCTCTCTCTCTTGGATCTTGCATCAAGATTTAGTATTCTACATTTTTATTTTCTAAAACTGCTTACAGTTTGCAAAATAGAGGGAGACATTATTCTGGTTAATACCAGTTCTGCATGGCAGTTATAGTGGGGAAAAAACCTGTTTGAAATAATCCTATAGATGATGGCTCAGAATTAATACTTAGAAAGTTCATGGAGGTTTATTCTGTGTTAAATTTGTATACGTTTTGACTTCTAATCTCCCCAAACCCTTCAAGTATAGAATCACAATTTATTTTTGAATTCTAGGAATGCTCTGATAAAACACTGTCCAAAATTAATGGGTTCTTCTTTTAGTTATCTGAATTGCACTAAAATAAATGTTGACATGAATATTGCATTCAGCAGCATGTGGTGTGATAGATACAGTAGATAGATAGATGATAGATGATAGATAGATAGATAGATAGATAGATAGATAGATAGATAGATAGATAGATAGATTTTTCCCCCACAAATTCCTCAACAATTAAATATGGTTTGTAAATCTGAAATGCCTAAATTCCAAAGATTTAAAATACTAAGCAAATGTCACTGGGAAAAAAAAACCTTCTCAAACCAGCTACTAAGGTACAATTACTGTATTTTTCAGAGTATAAGACGCACCTTCCCCCCCCCTAAAAGGGGGTGAAAATTTAGGTGCATCTTATACATCGAATGTAGCCCTGCCCACCCACTGGCCCCCATCCTTTGGCCTCTGCCTCCCAGCAGTTTACCTCCTTGCAGCAAGCAGCAAGAAGAAACAGCTCGTTTCAGCTTCAGCACAACCTAATTAGCACAAGTTGATTGGATCGGCCTCCCGACTCTCAGCTGTTTTGCTCTCAGCTGTTTTGTGCGGGCCTCTGTTGCTTGCTGCAAGGAGGTAAATTGCTGGAGCATTTTTTTTTTCTTGTGCTAATTAAGCTATGCTGAAAACAAAAATGAAAGTAAATCAGGCTATTTGCTGTTTGCTGCAAGAAGGCAAAATTTCTGGGAAGCAGAGGCAGATTTCTTTTTCTTGTTTTCCTCACCAAAAAAGGTAGGTGTGTCTTACAGTCCGGTGAGTCTTATACTCCAAAAAATATGGTAAATATGGTTCACCTAACCTAATTGAATGGTCAAATGCCCAACCTCTTAACCTGTCTCTGGCAATAATCTACTACTCCAGCTTGTTCAGTCATCTCCTTGCTCCTATCTACTCTGCTTCCTGTTATTTTCTTTTCTAGTTCCTTTGATTCTGCTAAGCATAGTAATTTTTTCCCAGATTACCCCTTACTTGCATAATATACCTGAAATATATGAGTTTGGGCCATTGTCAACTAATTCACCTTTCTTAGAGCTTCCTCTTCTGATTTTATTATGCCAAGCTGCATGCAGTATGAAGCTCAGCAAATGAATATATGTACACTTGAGAAATAGCTACAAAGACAAGTCCTTTAGGCCAGAATTTTTTATTATTTAAGTTAATTGGAATGTAGATGTTGATGCCATGCGAAGGAAGAGACGTTTTAAAGAATAGGTATTGAACACATCAAAAGCATCTGAGAATTGGACTTCCCACTCATGCTTTATTGAAAGGCAATATATAGCTCAGAACATACCAGATGCCTCTGCTTTCCATTCAATACGTTCAAGATATATAATAAATAATATCCGGTGAGAGTGTAATGAAAAAGATGCATTAACGTGTTTTGTGACTGCTATAAATTATACTTGGCGAATGCAATGGGTTCATGAAGAGGGAATTGATGGAAATGATCTCAGTTACTACAGGGGCTGTTAGAACTAGGCAGGCAGAACCTGCTCCAGAGAGACATGAATCTTTCATGCACTTTCCCTCCGAATGCTGGATGCACATTAATGACAGGGCAGCGGAAGGGAAATGATGAACCAACTGGGGCAAACACTCCATTACCAAATGTATTTTCTTACATTCAAAAGCACTTTGGCCCACCAAAGACTTTGAAAATTGATCCATGCATTACCACCTTAATGAAGGAAAGTCCAAGAAAGAGAACTGGCCACACGAGTACTTGGGCCAGCCCTAGGCGACTTCTTGTCACCTTCCAGCATAGCTTATCTTCCCTTGCGTACATTTCACATTTGCCATTCCCCATAACAAAAAAGGATCCTTCTGCCACACACTCGGCAGAGTTTTTCCTTGTTCAGTAGACTACAGCTAAAAGTTTGACACCTAAATATTTTAGGATGTCATATTTTAGCAGCCTTGTCATGTACCTCAGTGTTTTTCAATCTTAGCGTGTTTCAGATGCATGGACTTCCACTACCAGAATTCCCCAGCCAGGAGTTGAAGCCCACATATCTTTGCTGATTGCTGAAGTTTATGTTGCTAAGGTTGAGAAACATTGATATACATTATGATGGGGTGGGTGATTATCTGCCACAATGTACTTCCTGTCAATGATTACTTCAGCTTCAACCACAACAATACACGAGCAAATAATAGATACAAACTCAAGGTAAACCGTTCCAAACTCGATTGCAGAAAATACGACTTCAGTAACAGAGTGGTCAATGCCCAGAATGCACTACCTGACTCTGTAGTTTCTTCCCCAAACCCCCAAAACTTTAACTTTAAACTGTCTACTGTTGACCTCACCCCATTCCTAAGAGGTCTGTAAGGGGCGTGCATAAGTGCTCCAGCATGCCTACCGTCCCTGTCCTAATGTCCCTTTTTACTTACTCTTTTCATGTAT